>NC_142928.1:163265562-163478062 GCF_046866305.1 Octopus bimaculoides
TGATGCGCAGAAAAGGAGAAGAGTTACCTGATGGACAGTTTCATGGTTCATTTGACCGTTCCTCGGACATATCCCTCTTACTTGCCCAATCGACTGTTTATAAAACCATCATCAATTAGATTAGTACATTAGTATTGTTAAATTAGTGATGAACTGTCAAAAGTAAAATTATGCAGTATTAGCTATCTACTATTGCGCTAGTCTAATTCTTACTGATTTATAAGCAACCAATATATGCTATTAAGGCGGCGAGCTGGCAGAAAAGTTAGCACGCCGAGCGAAATGCTTAGCGGTATTTCGTCTGCCGTTACGTTCTGAGTTCAAATTCCACCGAGGTCGACTTTGCCTTTCACCCTTTCGGGGTCGATAAATTAAATACCAGTTATCCACTGGGATCGATGTTATCGACCTAATCCCTTTGTCTGTCCTTGTTTGTCCCCTCTGTGTTTAGCCCATTGTGGGCAATAAAGAAATAAGAAACGTTAACACGCCGGGCGAAATGCTTAGCAGTATTTCGTCTGCCGTTACTTTCTGAGTTCAAATTCCGCCGAGGTCGACTTTGCCTTTAACTCTTTCAGGATCGATAAATTAAGTACCATTTGCGTACTGGGGTCGATCTAATCGACTGGTTCCCTTCCCCAAAATTTCGGGCCTTGTGCCTAGAGTAGAAAAGAATATAGACTATTGATTGGGGAAAACAGGTACGTCGCCTCTAAAGAGGTCTGTAAGGAAACTCCTTCTCTTTTTCCCCCCGCATCCATCACTCTGTTACTACGCATAATCCATTCTTTTTTCTTCACCCTCTCACAACAATGTTTCTACCATCATGCGCTTCCCTCACCCACTCATACTGCTTCTTCCAACGTCAGTCTCCATTCTCTTCAGCCTCTTGTTCACTGTAGAATAGTGACGACTTTAAAAGACCTCACGTACTGATTCCACGATAACATGCACCGAAAAAACTCTGAAATGTGGATGGTAAAAGAATGGAGATAACGGAAGGTTAAAAGGACTCGTTAGTCTTATCGAGGACACTTCTCCAGTGCTGGTGCCACGATAAAATGCACCCAAAACACTGTGAAGTGGATGATCTTAGGCAGAACATCCAATAGTAGAAACTAAGATCCAAAAAATTCCTGTGAGACGTGGTCAGCCGATCGATCCGGGAGGACAGAATCTCCGAATAAGATCAAATTCAAACCACGACGACCATTCCAACTGTTGCCAGCGCAAAGGACGTGTAAAATGGCCAAAATAATGATGAAAGCCCATATATTCTCGAGTTAAAATACAATTATCAAGTGGCAAATTTTATGATCTCTCTCTAATGAAGCAAGGTGAAATCTGCTGTAAGTCGAGGAAAAGTAAGAGATAAGACTTAATCTATGTATCTTATTTTAATATGAGTTTTGGTTACTGGCTTACGATTGCACAAAACTTGCCATAAGGATTTCCATGCATTACATTCCAAATATATATGCATACACACGCGCGCACGTGTAGTGATTGCTCCATCATTGCATAGGTTTGTCATCACCTTGCGCTTCCTCGTTGTCAATAGTATTTCTGACTTTCCATCCATGACTTCTCAGATAAATTATTCAGTCCAGTTGCAGATCAGCACGGCTTGAAGCATTGATGACAAACGAAAGTTGTAACTTACTGAGCGCTCCCAACTGGTTAATTCTGCACACATCACCTCAAAAATTTCAGTACACGGAATGACAAATGAGGTTACCATAAAAGGACATCTACACGTCATTAGATTACTGTGATATGGACATACATACGTACATATATACGCATACATATATTTGCATATTGTAAAGGGACATAGTATAGATAATTAATTAAAGCTCGTTTCAAAACCACTAAGTCCTGGGACTCAATCCCACTTAATTTTATCTTAGGCAAGCCTTTTACCATAGCCTCGGGCCAATCTAAGCTCTGAGAAAGAAACTGGATAAATAAAGGCTGTCTCAAAATAGATTGCCCTTGTAATTCAAAGGTCAGACTTCAGCATACGCTGTGTAACACTGATAATTACGCTGAGGATACACGTCTGTGGAATATTCAAACCACTTCACAGCTTAATTCACCGAGAAAGTAATTCAGTTGATCAAACAATTGAATACTCATCGTCGAAATGGATGGAAGGTCCATGTATTTGTACATTAAATTGACCACACCAGTCTGTTCTCAGAAGTGTGACTTTATTAGATATTTGTTGATTTATAGTATACAACTCATCAATGACAAGCTTAGAGAAGACCTGGAGTAGAGAGAGCATGTCAATGATGAGGACGCAAATAGCGACAAAAGGACTTTGGACAAACCTAGCTGACTGATTGATTGACAGAATGATTAATCAAACAATCGACTAGTTAATTGGTAAATCAACTGAAGATGAAAACTAAAGAAGTGAAAACAGCATCAGTGTGTGCTTATTATTGACATAATGGCCCTCTAGAGATACAAAAATGTTTCAACACACGAGTTCACATTAAGAATTTTGCAAACGAGAGATATGAATTGGAAACAGCTCTAGTGTTGTAAATATCATCGGCCACAAATACTCAATGTATGTGCTTTGCCTGTTCACTAGTAGGCTGCTGATAAGCGCGGTGGGGATGACTTCCTCAAGGCACCGGATGCTAAAACATCCGAAAGTCATAAACAAGCGAGACGACTCGCCCTAAATCCCATTCTGGAGCGATAGACATCGATGTCTAGCCATTTTTTGTGGCTTATCAATATCATGTTCCCGAACCGAATGTTTTAACACCCAGCGCTTTGAGGGAGTCATCCCTGCCGCGCTACACCGAAGCCTACCGGCTAACAAGGAGGGTTCACATTTTGAGTATGTGTGTTCGATAATCTTTACAACACTAGCGCCACTTCTAACTCATATCTAAATTTATTCTTAGGTATGCATCATCGTGGCATACCAGCAAATGGTTTTTACACTATTTATATATAGTCATAGATTGGCGATTCAGTTCGCCTCCGATTCGGTTGAGTTGTCACCCATGTTATTGCAGATTGATTTGTGATAAGCGCAACGGAGTTCACGATGAGCATACCGTGTCATTCCTGATCAGTGATAAACGAATCAGTAATAATTTCTTTTAATTGATGCTAGAGAGATGAAAGGTAAAGCGTGATTTGAACACAAAAGTTAAAAAGCAGGGAGAAATACTGCAAGGCATTTTAAATTATTTAATCGCCAGTCTATGACTATATACAAACAGTGTAAAAACCATTTGTTGGTATGCCACGACGATGCATACCTAAGAATAAATTCAGATATGAGTTAGAAGTCGCGCTGTCGAACACATTATGCTCACGGGCATATGGCGTAGTGGTTAAGAGCGCGGGTTACTAACCCCAAGATTCCGAGTTCGATTCCAAGCAGAGACCTTAATAATAATATCGAAAAATACCTTAGGAATGAGAACCCAGGTTCGAAATTTCCCCAAGACACCTGAAGAAGGCTGGAGTGTATATCAGCCGAAACGTAGTGTTGAAAACAAACAAGATGAGGACAAATATCCGTCGAATATAAATAATTTCTCATCTCTTAAATAAAGAACTACAAGGCATCTTGTTTGACGCTCTAACAATTCAACCAATCTACAAGCAAATCAATAACGTACACACTCAAAATATGAACCTTCCTTGTTCGCCATGGCACCTTGGATAAGTGTCTTCTACTACAGCTCTGGGCTGGCTGAAGCCTTGCGGGCACATTTGGCAGACAGAAACTGAAAGCTCATCTCACGCGCGCGCACACAATCACCACTATTATCATTTAACGTCCACATTCCATGCTGACATGGGTTGGATCGTTTGACAGGATCCAATGGGTTCAAGGACTGCATCGAGTTCCAGAGTCTGCTACGGCATGGTTTACACATACATGTGAGTATGTGCGCATGCGTGTCTGTATGTCTCTCTTTTACTTGTTTCAGTCATTTGACTGCGGCCAAGCTGGAGCACCGCCTTTAGTCGATCAAATCAACCCCGGGACTTATTCTTTGTAAGCCCAGTACTTATTCTATCTGTCTCTTTTGCCGAACCGCTAAGTGACGGGGACATAAACACACATATATATATATGCATATATACGACGGGCTTCTTTCAGTTTCCGTCTACCAAATCCACTCACAAGGCTTTGGTCGGCCCGAGGCTATAGTAGAAGACACTTGCCCAAGATGCCACGCAGTGGAACTGAACCCGGAACAATGTGGTCGGTAAGCAAGCTACTTACCACACAGCCACTCCTGCGCCTATGCGTTTGTCTTTCATTGAAAATTGCTGAGCTACAAAGTGGTGACTTGTTATTTTCCCTAACAACAAATCATCTGCTGGTTTTACACAGTTATATATAACTTGAAACGATGAGCTCCACTGAGCTTGCTCCTTTACAGTTGCATTTCATAAAAAGAAAAGAATGTAAAACAGAGCTGGCAAGCCAGTCCCAATGGTTTATCAAACTTACCAGAAATTAAGTCTCCAAAGACAAACTTGATAACAGATTGGCTGAAATATATCTTTAATTTTTCCTTGTTTCAATCATTAGACTGTGGCCATGCTTGGGCAACATCTTGAACAAATTGACCCTATTACTTATATGTTAAGTTTAGTATTTACTCTGTGGAGGCGCAATGGCCCAGTGGTTAGTGCCGCGGACACAGGGTCATAGGATCGCAGTTTCGATTCCCAGACCGGGCGCTGTGAGTGTTTATCGAGCGAAAACACCTAAAGCTCCACGAAGCTCCAGCAGGGGATTGTGGCGAACCCTGATGTACTCTTTCACCACAACTTTTTCTCTCACTCTTACTTCCTGTTTCTGTTGTGCCTGTAATTCAAAGGGTCAGCCTTGTCACACTGTGTTATGCTGAATATCCCTGAGAACTACGTTAAGGGTACTTGCACGTTAATTTCACGAGCAGGCTGTTCCGTTGATCGGATCAACTGGAACCCTCGACGTCGTAAGCCAACAACAAGTATTTACTCTAGAAGTTCCTTTTGCTGAACTGTTAGGTTTCAGGGGCATAAACTAACACTGGTTGTCATGTAATGGTGGCAAGGAAGCAAAGAGACACAAAGACACACATAATGGGCTTCCACACAGTTTCTGTGTTCTGTTGGCCTGAGGCTACAGTAGAAGACAAGGTGCTGTGCAGCAAGACAGAATCTAAAACCATGTGGTTGTAAAAAAGCAAGTTTCTTAACCACACAGTCATGCCCCAAGCCTGAAGAAAAAAAAAATGCAAATTAATAGTTTCATAATCAACAGAATTCATGTAACATTTTGCATTGTTGTATCTAAAATATTAGATAGATCTGGCCATTAATTAATTAATGAATTAAGAGTGAACAAACCATGGACAAATTTTATTTATTTGTGTTTTTTGTCTTTATTATTATTATACTTTTTTTTTTCCAAAAGAAATGTAAACGGCTCAACTGTTATGCAAATTGTGGAGATAAAAATCAATCAAATAATAATAATAATAATCATAATAATAAATGATAATAATGATGATAATAATAATAATAATAGTTGTAATTATTATTATTGTTATTACAATAACCAAAGCATCCATAATAATAATAATAATAATAATGGTTATAATGATAATGGTCAGGACAGTAAGAGTAAAAAAATATATGCTCAACCTAGGAAAATTTCAACTGATCCAAATTAAGCAGAGCTGATAAGGTATTGAAATGACAATGAGAGATAGATGTGGACAAGGTTTTCTTTTTTTTTTTGTTAAACTACAACTGTAACTAATTACATATACACTCAATTTTATACACTCAGCTTGTAGCACAAGGGATGGGATATTTTTTCTGTATGTTTTTTTATTAAAAAAAAAAAATTAAAGAAGAAAAAATAAATATAAACCACTAATTACCCAACAAAAAAATTGAAATGAAAATAAAATCAATACACCTAAATTATACATACACATGCATATATACACATACATATATATGCTTACACTCACACACACACACACACTCACATATATGTATATGTGTTATACATATATATTCATATAAATGCATATGTATATATATATATATATTATATATAGATATACACATTCATATACACACATATGTAAATATATGCATACACAAATATGCTTGTATATGTGTGCATGTGTACATGTGTGTGTGTGTGCATATATATATATATATATATATACAAACACACACACCTACATATGTGTGTGTGTGTGTATATATATATGTATAGACACACATACACATATATATAACATATACATATATATTACACATACATTTTTAGATTTTTTTCTTTAAGTTCATAGTGGTTATTGTTGTAGTTTTCTACCAACAATTTAGAGTATTTTTTAATATTTTTTTTTTTGTAATTTTTTTTTTTGATATTTTTAAAGGAATTCTTGTCCTTTCCATTTTGCAAAAGGTCCAAAATAGCAACCCCCCACCCCATGATAGGAATTTTACTCTGGTTCTTTCTTTCACTCCCCCATTTTTATTTTTATTTCCAAATTTAATATTTTAAGTTAGTATTCTTGTTATTTAACATCATTTTAATTCAGATATTATGTTGTTTCCATGGAAATTTTTTGGCTGTTTTTGTGTTTATTTATTTATTTAATTAATTAATTATTCTTCTTAAAATCCTGGGGCAGGTTGTAAAGTTAGAAATTTATATCAGCTCAGATACATACATTTTTATTAAGTCATTTTTTTTAAAAGTTTTTTTTTTTGCTTGTCTTAATTATTTTTTGTTAAAGACTTTTTGTTCTTTCTTGCTTTGTTTGTTTGTTTGTTTGTTGAGAGAGGTAATCAAAAAACGGCTGATCTCTAAATAAGTACTGAATGTTGATGATGCAACAGTCAAGAATAGAATGACTAGCATCGACACGAACAGGTCCAGAGCTATGAGAGTAAATGCGGTTCACGTGGCAAATTTCTTGGTCCACTGGCGAGCTGTTTTGTCATGTTCTTCTCTGTTGGTGAGAAACTGGGTTGCAATACTTCCAACAAGTGGATCTCGTGGATTGCAATCTGTAAGAAGCGAACAGACTGACAACAGCACTTTAGAAACTGTCAGTGCTGGACTCCAGTTGTCCTTCAGAATATCTAAGCATATGGCGCCTTGGTTGTTAATGTTGCAATGGTATATCCGAGTGCGAAATGTCACCTGTAATAAAAAGAGGTACATGTGAATATATGCTAAACATATCAAAGAATACAAATCAATCTGTAGCCCAACTTAACCTTTTACTATTCAGATTTCAGATTACTCTATCAAGTGTAATGCATATTTATTCGTATAGTTTTGAATTAATCATGCATTATCTTGTAGCTTTGAGATTTCAATGATGTGTTTGTTTATTTTTAGGATGTAGGTTTGAGAGGCTGGATCAGGCTGGCTTGAATATAAAACAGATAGAATATTTAGGCTTTATATGGCTGGTTTAAATGTTAAAAGGTTAACAAAATCACTTGAGTACCATGGATAGTTAAAGTGGAGCTCACTTTGTTGTAAGCATTCGAACAAGATTTCCAATCTGAGGATGACCCAACATCTCAATGCATTGCTTCTATCTCATTTTTACCCTCACTAGTTTCAGAATCCTAACAAAAATTTCACAGGAACTGTCCTTCCTCTGCTGAATAAGCTACGGAAAACCAAAAATGAAAATGTTGTTTATCACAAGCTAAATCCTTTACCAGTAGACCTGTGAAAGTATGATCAACCCAGCAATTTGTTAGGCATAATTGAATTGCATTTAGGCTATATAATTCAAAGTGTCTTCTTTTTTTAAAAGATATTAAGAGTGAATTTAAGAAGAGAGATTGGGCCACTACTTCTTGCAGGTTGAGTGACCAAGTAGAGGAACCCGTTTTTGGCTTGTTAAGTCATATGGTAGCAAGTTCAATTCTTACAGAGTAAAGCAAGTAATTATTTTCACTCCAGTTTGCCTGACTGACAAAAAAAAAAAAAAAATCATGTCTTGCTACTAATCCACCATCAAATGATTAGTGAGACAGGATAAGTAGTCAAAGCTTAGATGGTTATCTAATTGTTAAAAAAAAAAAATAAAAAAAAAGTACTCCAACAAAAATCCATCCTGTCCATGCCGACATGGAAAAAAAGTTGTCAAAACAGTAAATAGGGAGCAAAAATAAAACTCAAATGAAGAAAGCTGTTTTTAAAAAGCTATGAAACCATGTCTTGTGATTCTTGTGTATGTGTAACTATGACAACCACATCTGGGCTATAGTATTGAGCTCATTCCTTTTTAAGAGACTGGGGCATAATTTGATGAAAATGTAGCTACCATTTCTAGCAGTTTAAATGACACAGTAACCCTCATTTGCTTGAAATTTTATAGCATAGGTGGTCCTTGTTGCAATTTAATTGAATCCCATTATCTTCAAAATATATTGGTGACCAGAACTGATGGTAAAATTTAGCAAATAGTCGCCTTTTTCTGTCAAGCGTATGGAGGAGGCAGTGGAGAGGAGATTTTGGCCGTTGGTTGGTGTAATTCTTTGGTTAGTATGACCAGCAAGAATGAGACGATTGGGTATTGTTGTTTGGACAGTAGTGATTTGGCATGGCCAACTGGACACTGAATCTATTTTGGTGACAATACTTTCTAGCACTAGAGAGAGAGATAGATGGAGAAACAGGGGGAGAGTGAGAGGGAGTAAGTGAGAAAGAGGAGAGAGAGGGACGGAGAGAAAAAGAGAAACATTAAAACATCTGATGTCAGATGAGGCAGTGTTGAATCAACGATGCCAAACAGGCAGGGCCAAAATGGCTCGTTCTCCATTTCCAACTAGGTCACCAAAAACATATCTTCCCGTCAACCATACAGTGTGTCTATTCATACCTATACTTTGCTCATTCCATCTTCCTTAAAATCCCATTCCTTTGAAATTTGCAGCAGCAGCACTGCTGCCACTGCCACCACTTTGTATTCCCAGTAGATGTCTTGCAGATGTTCAAGCTGAATGTAAACAATATCAATCTCACCAATCTCGAAGGGCCTGTGAATCTCACAGGTGCAAGAACCCTCAACTCCTTTGGACTAAACTGTAAAAACAAAAAAGACACCACTTGTAGCAAATCTCGATCCCATCTTTTACTTGTTTCAGTCATTGAACCATGGTCATGCTGGGGCACCACCTCGAACTATTTAGTTGAACAAATCAAACCCAGTACTCATTCTATCAGTCAATTATATATATATATATATATATATATATATATATATATATATATATATATATATATATATATACACACACACACATATATATATACACACAAAAATATAAATTTAAATAATAGGGTTGAAAAATTGGATATTAATTTGATTAATATCAATTTAAAACCAGTGGCCTAGTAAATTGAATACTCTGAAGATTCAGAAAAATTATATTACATATATATAAGAGGGTTGGCCACTAAGTGGACATCCATTTTGCTAGAAGAAGACCACCTATGGTCTGACCACTAAGAAAAAATTGTTATATTTTGTATCTTTTCATTTGTCTTACTTGCTTACGTTCTGGTGTTTGCTGAATTTTCTTGAGAACAATCTTTTCTTAGTGGTCAGACCATAGGTGGTCTTCTTCTAGCAAAATGGATGTCCACTTAGTGGTCAACCCTCTTATACACACACATATATATATATATAGTCTTTTACTTGCTTCAATCATTTGGCTGCGCCCATGCTGGAGCACCGCCTTTAGTCGAGGAAATCAACCCCAGGACTTATTCTTTGTAAGCCTAATACTTACTCTATCGGTCTCTTTTGCCAAACCGCTAAGTTACAGGGACGTAAACACACCAGCATCGGTTGTCAAGCGATGTTGGGGGGGACAAACACAGACACACAAACATATATATTTACATATACATATATACAAGGCTTTGGTTGGTCTGAGGCTATAGTAGAAGACAGTTGCCCAAGGTGCCACGCAGTGGGACTGAATCCGGAACCATGTGGTCGGTAAGCAAGCTACTTACCACACAGCCACTTCTGCACCTATATATATCTCTTCGAAATGCCGGTGTTAAAACGGGGGTAGCTGATGAAGGAAAATGTTCTCTATGTGGCTTGTGTGTTTTCTTGCCTACGTTTTGTTTGCAATGTCCTGTACCCAGATATGCACCTATACATACAGGTCGATGTCGGTATGCACATACCTGTACGTATATATGCATATACTCATTTACTATTTGTTTATATATATATATATATATATATATATATATAGGTAAGTAGAGTTAGCGGTTGGAATAACTGTCTAAGGGATAAGAATAGCCATACTTACTACTGATATCAATTACCTATGTTAACCCTGGGTATTTGGTATGCAAGCACACTATGCTCACAGAATACAGGTAATAATGGGATAAACAAGAACTTATCAAGAATCAAATTTAAAATCAGCGGTAAATGAGAAAACCTTTGATCAACAAACAAACAAATTGGCAAATATCGGTTAATTATTTTTTAATACAAAACTTAAAAAATAATTAACCTATGTTGGTCAATTTGTTTGTTGATCAAACCTTTTCTCCATTTTCTGCTGATATATATATATATATATATATATATATCTTTATACATGCATCTATATCTATCTATCTATCTATCTATCTATACATATGTACATGATGAGCTTCTTTCAGTTTCTGTCTCCCAAATCCATTCACAAGCCTTTGGTCAGCCCAGGGCTATAGTAGAAACACTTGCTCAAGGTGCCATGTAGTGGGAGTGAACCTGGAACCATGTGGTTGGGAGGCAACTTCTTACTATACAACCACACCTGCACCAATATGAAAAAAGTTATTTTCAAGCATTGGTTAATAAGTCATGTTGTAATAACATAATTAATCCTTTTGGGAACACTGCCTATAAAGTTTTGATTAATCTTAAAATTAATCTAATCAAGAATTTATTATAGATTTAGTAAGATTACTGAACATCATTAAGCTGGTGTTGAAACTCTGCAATTTAATTAATTATGATAGAATTTAGGCATTCACAGGTGGGTTAGTATCAAAGAATGAAATACTTAAGGGTCATGACACTGCAAATTTGGACCTGTGAATTGCAGATCAATAGGAAGTGATTTTAGCACCCCCAGACTTTTTTTAGAGAGTGAATTTCAAAACCAAAGCCAGCCATCACTATGGTGGTGGTGAGGGAAAGGTAATTTCTGAACCTACTAGAAACAGTAGCCAAATTTTCCTCAAAGCATATGATAGTTATCTTTAAAAAAACAAAAGCAAAGAATAAATCAGATAAGTGTAGTAGTATACAAGTTATGGACCCCACCCTTCCACCGAGAAAAAAGAATGGTCACCTGTGGAATGACTCATAACAAAGGAACCTCTTACATCAGTGGTTCTCAACCATCCTTTGCCTATGTACCCTTTTGATTCCTATTTTACTTGCACGGACCCCTATAACCATTCGAGGTTTAAAATATCCTGTTGTATTTTTAGAATTCGATATTATTAAGAATTGTATTGAAAAAATAGTTAAAATGTTTAAATTGAATAATCAAACAAACAAGAGGATGTGCACATGGAATTTATTAATTTGACGCTCAGTAAAAAGAGAGAGTTTTTGACATCTCAAGCAAAGCCCTTCGTGAGAAAGGAAAACAGAAAAGTCCAGAGATGGAGAAATATCACCAACAGCAAGTGTAGTTACATTGGGTGTATTGCAGAAGTATAATCAATTTATTGCATATGAATTTCAACAAAATTTTACATGGAGCCCTAAGGGCCATATGGACTTGGTTGAAAACCACTGCTCTACATGATCATTTGACCTGCTAGAAATAGCATCAAAGTTGCTCTGATATGAAACCCTATTCCTATAAAAAGGGTGGATAATATATGCAGATATAACATAAATGAGAGGAGATAGCCACAAATGGGATACTTTTGAACATAGGTATGCTTGATCAGAGCTGACCAACCAGTGGCTAAACGCAAACTAACAATGGTGAAATGGCAAGCTTCAGTAATGGTATGATGTGAAGTTGAGGTGTTAGACTGTCTATTGGCATAGTCACATGGTCATACAGAGTCAAGCCTCTTTTCAGTCCATCACATAAGCTGGCCTTCAGCTTCCTTCCTTGACTATTCACATTTCACAGTTGAATGCTTCACCATAGACTAATACACATACAGCTGTCAGTGACCAAATTTGAAACAAGAAATCAATAACAGAAAATAAACAAATAAATAAATAAGGTGGGGGAAAGGGTAGTGATCTTGGTGAAGTTTGTTTGAAGCTGTGAAGTGAAGCAGAAATATTAAAAAAATATATTTGTGATATGGAAGACACTACAAAGCTATGTCATATATTTAGATTGAAGAAATAATAATGAAAAAAAAAGATATGAAAACACTACTACAATACAGTTATTCCATGGAGAGCCTTAAGACCTTAAAGGTCACATTCTGGTGTTCTTAGTCATCACGTGGATTTTTTGTTTGTTTTATATTTAAAAACTCTTCATCATCATCATTTAACATGTACTTTCCCATGCTTGCATGGGTCAGACAGAATTTGTTAAGGCAGATTTGCTTGTCATGTTGTCAACCATTATGTTTTCAAGCAAGGTCATATTTTCCCATAGCTAGACACTAGATATGTTTTCCATGGAAGACTAGAAACAAACAACCACACTTCATTTATAAAAAAAAGAATCATAAATATCAAACAACTGCAATTATATACAACAGAATATGTTTCTGCTAAAAGGATTGTGCCAAGTGTAAAAGAAACTAGCCTTATAAATTGATTTACACTCATAAGTACAAAACTCATAAATGTAACCTTAGCAACATGAACAAACACTCTTAGATGTACAATATTTAACAAGAGCCTACCAAGAGGCACACTGCTGAAATACAGTACTGTAAAAGAATAGAATTGTTTCAAATTTTGGCATACGGCCAACAATTTTTTAAAGAAGTTAGTGGATCAGTTGATGTCATCTATCCCAGTGCTCAACTGGTACTAATTTTATTGACCCCGAAGAGATGAAAGGCAAAATCAACCTCAGTAAGATTTGATCTCAGAACATAATGATTTTTCCAATAATTGCTGAAAATGAAGAGAATATGTGTGCAAGTTTTGAAACCAAAGAATACAATAAAAGAATCAATGATTTTGAAAAGCAATGATAACACAACACCCTAAAACTAGCTTTTCAACCTTGCTTAGTGGAGCATCAATGGTACTAGACAGTTAGTTATAGAGCTGGCTGAATAGTTGTCTGAAGATTATTTCCTGAAATCTCCGTTATGAAGTATGGAAGAGAGCACTGAAATTTGGAGAAAGGCAGTTGAATGCCCTTGCCTTCACCAACAGCATGTCAACTGATTTGGTGCTGTTAGTGCAGCATACTGGTGTGAATCCATATTCTCATATTTGATACAAATCCAGAATTTGTTAAGAACATACAAGACAGACAAATAACTAAGGGACCAATTAAAACTAAAGAAAACTCCAAGTTAGAACCTGAATTTCACAATACTGCCTCATCAGAAGAACTCTTGAAGAAGTTATTGGAAGAAGCCCACTGTGTGTGAGTGTGTGTGTGTGTGTGTGCACGTCTCTCTCTCCTTTACTTGACATCTCATGATATATAGTCACTGTAATGCAAGAAATGTCATTCATTTCCAACATTCTGTAAAAACATTTAAACATGGAGAAATATTACCTTGCTTGGAAATGGATGAGGGCTAGCAACACAGGAAAAGCATTTGGTCATAAAAAACCTGCTTCAATAAACTCTGAGTGAGGCATGCAAACATGGTAAAGGGAGGTGATAGTAATGATGATGATCCTCTTCCTTCAAGATAGCAGTGTGGGTGATTCAGCAATTGACAAGACTGATATGAAAATCTTGCATTTAACCATTTAAATTTCTATTCAGCACCACCCCGTTTTGTTACATTCAATGTCAACATACGTTTTACCTTGTTATATATCTGTTAGGGATACTGGGTGGCAAAAATACTTGGGTTAAACATAAGAGATAAATGAAAGAACTTACCTTAGGTGGTTTGAATGGATAATCATTTGTAAAGTGGATGTCGAGAAAGAATACTCCTCCTTCGTAAACAGAACCCTTTGGTCCAAAAATTGTAGAAACCCACTCATAAAGATTATCTCCTTTTGGACCAGCACTGCAAGAAAGAAATAAAGTATGTAAGAGATAGATTCTTCACTCAATCCTTGTTCCATTATACATCAATCATTACCATTTATGTTCTTACATAGTTGAGTTAGTGAGGGAGCCTTTACACAGTCTCTTGAAATAGCAGCCAAATATCCATCAAATTACACTGTACCATATAACAAGGAAGAAACACAGCAGATAATGATCATGCCTGGGAGGCATTTGCTCATAGGTCTGCTGGATCTATGAAGTCCAAAGGATAAACAACTTTTTTACATAATTATAACAGCAGAAAAGTAGTAAAAGTTGTTCTTAGCTTTGGTTAGCTGAGATCTATGTCAATAAGATTAACAAGTAAAATGTTTCATTGTTATTACTTTCTATTGATTGATATTGTCTTTGCTGTGGGTTGTCGTCATCATCATCAACATCGTTTAACGTCTGTTTTCCATGCTGGCATGGGTTGGACGGTTTGACTGAGGTCTGGAGAGCCAATCTGATCTGGTAATGTTTCTACAGCTGGATGTCCTTCCTAACGCCAACCACTCCGAGAGTGTAGTGGGTGCCTTTTACGTGCAACTGACACAAGAGCCAGTCACAGGGAGTACTGGCATTGGCTGTGTTCGGTTGGTGCTTTTTGCATGCCACTGGCACGGGAGCCAGTCTGGGGGTACTGGCATCAACTATGTTCGGTTGGTGCTTTTTACGTGCCACCAGCACGGGAGCCAGTCAGGCGGACCTGGCATTGACCACGTTTGGGTCAGAGCTATGATATTGATTTTACTTGACTCAACAGGTCTTCTCAAGCACATCATATCACCAGACACATCAGGGTATTAACAGGGCTGGACATGCAAGGTCCTGGTCTCCTGTCATTGCATCTGTGAGGCCCAATGTTCGATGGTCATGCTTCACCACCTCATCCCATGTCTTCCTGGGTCTATCTCTTCCACAGGTTCCTTCTACAGTTAGGGAGTGGCACTTCCTCACACATCTGTCTTCATTCATTTGTAACACATGACCATACCAGTACAAGGTCATCTGCATAGAGGAGCACTCAGGGGCAGCTTATCTTGAATTCCTCTGTTATTGCCTGGATGACTATAATGAATTAGAGGGGCCTGAGGACTGATCCTTGGTGAACCCCTACTTCTATTCGGAATTCTTCACTATACTCATTGCCAACTCTCACCTTACTGACAGCATTCCTGTACAGGGCTTGTACAGCTCTTATCAGCCAAACCCTTTTGTTACCATATATCTGTTGAAATATACTATCTTTATTTCAATCTATTTGAAAATAATGAAGAATTTAGTAAATTTACTCCATCTTTATAACTCTGGTATTTGGAACAGCAATTAATATGAGATTTTATGGCAGGTTTTAATTTAAGTAGGATGTATCTATCCATAGAACCTGAGCTGGTCTCTGACAGGTTGGTATCAAAACGGTTAGAATTTACTTCTTAAACTGAGCATGTTGTGTGATTACTGGCATATCACACATTACAGAATTGTTGTGTTCACAACAATCTTGGAACTCCATACTATGACAACATTTTCAACACCAGAGATACTTGTACATAGGCTCATACACTTCAAATATAAGTGATGAGGCTGACTTATCCAATGAACATACCTCTATAAGGTTGTGACCAAATCTTAACCTTTTTATACCAATCTGCCCAAGACTGCCCTTGGTCGTGTGATACAGCTTGCTGTTTTAACCCTTTAGTATTCAAACTGGCCATATCAGGCTCAAATATTCTACATGCTTTATGTTTAAATTGACCAGATGAGGCCTCTTACACCTACCACACAACATAATTCTAAAAATATACAACCATGTTATTGAAATCACAAAGCTACAAAGTAATGTGAATGCTAAAGGGTTAAAGTGATCTAAATGAAAATCTTACACCAAAATTTCCTGTTAATTTATGTTTCAAACACCAGCTTAATAATGACAGTTATGTTTTCTACCATATCATGGCCAACTTTTATACAACATAATAGTGTTGATTGGTCAAAGAATTAAAATATTGAGTTCAGAAGACTAATACAGAGTTTAGAGTCCAGGAGGAATTATTTACTGTCATAAGTTTAAAACACTTAAGCTGATATCTGACACAATCTCCTGAAGTACTTTACAAGAAGGTTTGCATATTACTTTAAGTACAGAGATCACATTGATAATGATTTCCTTTCAGACGTTTTTATTTACTATGTATACTAAGAGCTGACACCAGAGGATATTGAACACAATGGCTTTCTATTTATACTGTCAATAATTCTTTCTACTATAAACACATGGCCTGAAAATTTTTTTGGAAAAGAGCTAGTTGATTATATTGACTCCAGCGCTCAACTGGTTCTTATTTTATGATGAAATGCAAAGTTGATCTCAGTGGAATTTGAACTCAAGAGTGCAAAGCCAGATGAAATGTTGCTTTAATCGGTTAGCTAAAAGGATTTCTTTCTTTCTCTAACAAAATAATACAGATTTAATGAAACACTGAAACTAAATCTAATTATTTCATGTAATAATACTTCTTGTGAGAGTTTTTCTGAAATAAAACAACTCATTAGATACTCCACTACACTTCTAAAATAGATTAGTTACTGTTTCTAATTAGGTTTCACCCTATTTTAAATTTCAAACCCAACTGAGGTCAATTGTGCTTTTAATTTAGACAGGTTGATGTAAAGTACCAGTGATATATTGAACCAGTTTAATCAAATATGCATCCCTTTTCATGGCCTTGTATCAGGCCAAAATAAATCAATAAAATGTTAGGTTCCTCACTCTTTTAAAATTAAATCCAGTTGAGGTCAATTCTTCTTTTATTCATCACACAAATTAATAATAAAAACACCACAAACATACCAGCAATATTATTGGACTAATTTAATAGTGTACATCTCCTCCTTTTCATAGCCTCATGTCAACTCGAAAGAAATCAATAAAATTTTATCAGTAAATTGTTTTCGAAATTGAACTCCTAATAAAATTAGATTTTGTTCAAAATGAAGCCCAACAACCTGTGTCTTGCATCACAACAGCCAATTATTTGCATGTTACATAACAGAGAGACTAATTACTTGTAAATTATACAACAGTTAATTACCTGTTAGTTACAAAAATAATACTGACTCTAAAATGAAGTTGTAAAATATTGGTTTGATGAGTTTTATTAACTGAAAGCCAGTTGCAGCCTTGTCTTTATTGAAAATGGTAATTAGCAAAGTAGTAAATCTAATTTTACCATCTCATAAAGAGAACTTTATTGGTTGCATCTAAGAATTATTACAGTGAGAAAGATTGATGTATTTAATATAAATTTACATGAATGTTTTCAGTAAGACATTCAAACTTTTAACTCATAACTTATTGGAAAAACAGAAAATAACATACCACTGACCGCTGGGATTTACTAGCATACTCAAAGTAAGTCAGGAAACGGAAACTGACATTTAATACCCAGCAAGTGAATCAATTAAGAATAAAATTGAATGCTGCAATGGATTGCTCTCAAGCAAGCAATGTTCTGTCTACTCCAAAAAAAAAAAAAATTTTTTTTTGTGGGTGTGTGCAGAAATTTGCCTGTGTGCATCCATGCAAGTAACCATTACTGGAATTTCTTCAATTAGAAAAATGTTTATTTCATCTCCAAAATCTTGTGTATGCACAGCTTAGAGGGAACCCTGTTCTCAAGTTAGTATTTGTTCATCATCATCATCATCGTTTAATGTCTACTTTCCATGCTAGCATGGGTTGGACGATTTGACTGAGGACTGGTGAACCAGATGGCTACACCAGGCTCCAATCTGATTTGGCAGTTTCTACAGCTGGATGCCCTTCCTAACACCAACCACTCATGCGATTGTTATTTATTTCTAGAACAGCTATAACCAAAGGCACCCCAGCTGTGACCATCCTGTCTTTCCTTATGACTGGTGAACCCGTTAGTACATTATCGAACATGTAGGATGTAGTTTCAGAGAGAACTGGCTGCTATTTGTAGCAGGTCAAGTTGTTATGGAACCATGAGGTTGGGAAGCAAGCTTCTTACCACACAGCCATGCCTGCACCTATTTGAAAATTTGATTTTTTTTTATGTATGTGTGAATGTGGTGGTATAATAGAAGAGTGCATTCAATTTGGACATTGTAAGCTGGTGCAGAATACCTGTTTCTGGAAAAATGATTTTAGATCTTATATCTATAATATTCATGTAGGCAAGAAATGCATGTAATTAATGAGATAAAGACAAGTAGTTATAACTTTTACAGGGATTACATACCACAACATAATATCTGTAGTAAGATTTGAGCTTATAACAAAATAGGTAATAACCCAGCACCTTAACCTCACAGCCATTATAAATATGTTAGCGTCAGTTGTTAATATGGGGGCTATTTGTGTTTGGGGACTAAAAAAATGTATCTACTTATTCATGTATAAATTTTAGAACAAATACTTAAATTGAGAATAGATTTAGTAACACATTGGTGATGTACTCTCTGTCAATTCTTTAACATTGTACCCTTAAGCATTCAGATTATTGTCAAATGTAATGCTTATTGATTCACATTGTTTTGAATTAACCATCCATTATCTTGTAGCTTTGAGATTCTGATGATGTGAGTGTATATTTTTAGAATGACATTGTAGGATATAAGAGGCCAGATCTGGTTGGTTTGAGTATAAAACAGATAGAATATTTGTGTTGGATATGGCCAGTTTAAATGCTAAAGGGTTAAACTATCCATATCCAGCCAAAATAATCTACCTGTTTTATCCTCAAAACAACCAGATCTAGCCTCTTATACCTACCCTAAATGACAAACAATCACATCATCAGGATTTTAGAGCTGCAAATTATGCATGTAAAGTCAATGAGTGAGTATCCATAACTTGATATGTTAGAAACAACAGCCAAACTTTTCTCTAAGACCTAAAAAAAAAGGACACATTGGCCAATGTAGTTCCAAGTATAAAATGTCTGGAGAAAAAAATAACAACACAAAGAAAATTGTAGTTCCAAGTATAAAATGTCTGGAGAAAAAAATAACAAAACAAAGAAAATTCTAGTGATGGTTGGAAGAATTTTGATCATAAATCTGTTTAAAGGAAGGTAAAGAGAATTCTAACCATCCCTAGTTTTTTTTTTTTTTTTAAAAGTCAAATACATTAACTTAAGAGTTGGGTGGTTGACAGCTGCTACAGGTGACATGTGAACAATTATTCAAATATTCAAACCAGCCACAACTGACTTTTTGCTCACCAGTTGTTTTTGTACAAACAGAAACACTTGATTCATTATTGTTGGAAGTCATAAAGCCTTTGTAATAGAAAAAGCAGGAAATGACAGGGTCCTGAATTAGTGAGGCATGGGTGGGTAAGATATATATATATATACAGGGTGTCCACAAAGTCTGGGTACATGGGGATTAACACACACTTTAAGAAATTATTATTTCTTGTATTTAATTGTTTATATTATGATTTTATTTACTCCATGTACCTAGACCTTTTGGACACCCTGTGTATATATATATATATATATATATATATATATATATATATATGATGATGATGATGATGATGATGATAATGATGATATATATATATATATATATAATAAATGCGCCCTTTTAAAGCCTCGCCAGGCTCATGGGCCCGGTTTCCCGGGGTTTCTATAGCGTATGTGTTCCCCAGCTGGACGGGACACCAGTCCATTGCAGTGTTACTCATTTTTGCCAGCTGAGTGAACTGGAGCAACGTGAAATGAAGTGCTTTGCTCGAGAACACAACGCACCACCCGGTCCAGGAATCGAAACCACAATCTTATGATCATGGTGCTGACACCCTAACCACTGGGCCATGCACCTCCATATATATATATATATATATATATATATATAATATCCAAGGATCAAAGTGTAGGAAGTTTGTAAGCTTTGAGTAGTCCATGATAGGTATAAAAAGACAATGTTCAGGAACAATAATAATTTATTGGCTTTTCCCACATCAAAGCTCGATAAGCTGAAAATTTTTTTCTTTTTATAGCTCACAGTTAGTAACTTTGGTTGCTATGAATGCAAATACATACATGTATATATATATATATATATATATATATATATATATATATATAGAGAGAGAGAGAGAGAGAGAGATTAAACAAGTAAAATATGGTCAATGAACAATTATTAGGAAAAGAGAGATAGAAAATGAAAATCAGATGAAAGACTGACAGGAAGAGCATATATAAGTATACAATAACTTCAAATATATAGATTTTCCATTAAAATACAATGAAAGAAAATCGAAAACAGACAATGCTGAAGGTCCTACAGTATCTACCTTCCTGTCTATAAACTAATGTTCATACTTGTTTTTCTGTCAACACCCTTCATCTCCAGTGACAATGTAATGGCAATTCACAAATGCAAAGATTTGTAACAACCAATAATTATAACACCTATTTACACACTCTTACAAATTAATCTAAGCACCAGAAATGAATTTAGTGATAGATAATTGACTGCCAGCTATGCTGTTGTCACAATTAGTGACAGGCTAATGGAAGTTGAATTCTTCAGAAGCTTTCAGTCAAATTCATACAAGACAAAGTAACATACTTTTGTTGGGTTGTAAGCCCTGGGTTACCTCTGATCAAACTGTTCTTTGGCATGTAGATAGCTTGTTGAATGACTAGGTGTAACCTAAATATATATATTTTCCAGATATACCATGACTCACTGAAGCTGCGGATCTACATACACTTTCACATCATTTAATGCTCACTTTTCCATGCTTGCATGGGTCAGACAGAATATATTGAGGTAGATTTTCTATGGTCAGATATCCTTCTTGTCAACAAACAACATCACTTGTATGATGGTGATGCTTGTTTACAACCATCACATGCTGTCAAGACAAGAGTACACACACAAATACACACTCACATACACGACCAGCTTCTTTTAGTGTCCATCTACCATTCCCAAGGTTTTAGTTGGCCTGGGGCTATGGTAGAGGACACCTGCTCAAAGTGCTGAGTAGTAGGACTGAACCTGAGACCAAATAGTTGGGAGGCAACCTCCTTAACCTGACAGCCATGCCTAGTTAATTGAATGGGGTGCACTATGATAGACTGGACACTCTCTAGTTCAGTTTATTTTTGTAAGTTTTGGTGGCAAGCTCAGTGAAAATAAAGCATATCAATTGTTTTCTCATCTACTAATCATTAATAGAGTACATCCCAGCACAGTGTTTGGGAATAATGAGGTTTTTGTGGTTGAAGTCTTTCTGTTGCAAGTCAACTTGTAACTATGGTAGAAGATGCTCAGAAGGATTGAACTCTGAACAAACATGATTGCAAAAGCAAACCTTTTGACTGCACAACCATGTTTGCACCCATAATCTAGCAAGCAGTAACAAACTGAACGCATAGAAGCAACACAAGAATCTGATCCAGCATGGTGGTACATTTGAGACAATGATATTTGCCACACAATGGTTATCGCTGTTAGTTTGAAAATATTCCATCTACTCTGCTGCCAGCAACATTTTTAATATGTTCAGAGGATGTGACAGTAAGTGTAGCAGAAGTAGATGAGATGAGATGGGATGATTTGGCTAGCATATACAATAGCTTCAATTCTTTTAGGATTTATTAGTATACAAGTGTGGTTGGTAATCTAATAGAGAGAAAATGATGGCTAATAAAAATAAAGGTAATTCAAGAAATATTTAGGGTAGAAATAGTAAATAGCTAGATTTAATAAGATGAGGTTGAAAAGAACTAAATGAAGTTCCAGCCACTCTTTGACAGCATAAAAATGAACAAGCCAAGGAGAGAGCTTGATCTGCTTGAAACAAAAGTCAAATGTCTCTACAATCATATCCTACCTTCTGACAAAAATGAAAGATGTGTTAGATAATGTTGTCACCCTTAAATACACAGCTTAAAAATATAAATAAAAAAGTGGATTGGTCACAACTAGTATGTCTTTGCATGTAGGCCTGCTCACACAGGGCTGAGTAATAGCATAATGTAAAAGTGGGGAGGGATAACAAATATTATGACACAAACTGAATTCTAATTTTTTTTTAAGTGCATAATGTACTTTTAGAATATACTCTGGTGCTTTCTCCTTCTCCCCCTCCTCCATGTCATCTGTTAATCTCTCCATTACCACCTCACAACAATAGATCTATTCCTCCCATTATACAGTAACTTCTCCCAACATCACCCTCTCACAACAACAAATCCATTTTGCTCAGCATACTACAACTTCTATCACCTTACCTTAAAGTCATCACTATCTATTTCCTTTTTCACCCTGTGAGTTACAAGGCAGTCTCACTAGTGCTAGTGGCATGAAAAAAAAAAAAAAAGCACCCAGTACATTCTGTAAAGTGGTTGATGAATCAAGCAAGGTTCAGAGGACTGCTTAGCCTTACTGATGGTAAGATATCCTCTATAGTGTTGGTGCCACAAAAAAAGAAATGCACCCAATAATGCTGTAAAGTGCTTAGTGTTTAGAAGAGCATCAAGCCATAGGAGCCAAGCATAGCTAAGACAGTGCAGCAAGAGATGGCCCTCTGCTCCATCAAATCCTGTTAAACCATTCAACTCAAACTATCAATGAAAGCAGATATGGAATGATAATATTAGATGTGAAATGTAAGGATTTGAGGCATAAAAGAGAACAAAGCTTATGTCTAATATCACTTTATGTGGAATATCACATTACTTTGAAAATCTTAAGAAGTTAATTCATTCATATCATCATCATCATCATCATCACATAAAAATAAATAATTCAGAAATAGAGATAATGGATGTTTGTCTAAGTGATAAAATCAAGCTTAAATCTAGATGTAAATCTAATTTAATCAGAATTTAATGCCAATATGGAATGATCTGATGAATTATGTAAGCTATAAATATGGATTGATTTGTTTCTGTCGGTGCTATTTTTACTTGTTACTATTAGAGATTCCAGGTTTAGTCATGGAAGAAAATGAAAAACCTGTAATATTATATTAGCATCTCACCAAGTGTTCTGAATTTTAAAATAGTTTTCCTTTACCTGCCTTGCCAGACAACAGCGTTTTAGTCATTAATATAGTCATAAATGAATTTTCATGTGTTCAAACAGCAGTTTTTAAGATAAAATTTGAAAATTTAAAAAAGTCAAAGAATCATTGGAATTGTCAATTTCCAAACATATTAAAATAAAAAAATTAAAAAATAATTTAAAAAAAGGGATTATTTTATACTAAAAAGTGCAGAATTTATTGAAACTGTTTCGACGTGTTTTGGTTGGTGAAAATTATTAATTCTGAAGAAATTTTACACATCCAAAATGGCTTACAAATGGCCAAAATTTGAGAATTCCAACAGGAATATAGTAATTAAAATTGTCAATTTTCAAATATGATGAAAGGTGAAAGTTATCCATTCTAATAAGCACAAAATCTCTTAGGTCTATTTCAATATATTTTGGCAGGTGTAAATGACTAGGAGATAAACTATATGTTGTAATGATGCAAGTGTTGGCTATGAGATGAAAGATGAAATGTTTCACTAAACTCCCCCATTATGTCTGTGTTACCAAAAACACAGAATGTCCTGCTGAGTTATAAACTTTTCTTTTATTTTACATTAGCTATTTATTTATTTATTGCTGACAAATATTTGCAACACAATAAATTACTTTCTCTCAGTAAAGAAATATACATAAATAGTTCAAACTGTGTGTGTTTTATGTGTATGAGTGTGGGTTTACACACTCATGTAAGCACATTCTATTGCTACCAGTCTTCAGCTCAGTATTAGCTGAGGGCTTTTACCCCATACTGCATGAAGTAATACATAGCTGTATTTATTAGAATCACTAAGACATGAGATGAATATCATAAAACACAAGTGTCCCAGTCAGAAAACAGAAACCAGAGTCCGAGGAAATTAGTGGCAGTCTTTATTTAACTCTTTTGACATCAAGCTGTCTGAGACCAACTCTGGCTCTAGGACAAACTTCCTGTTTTAAAAGGATCTAAATTAAAACCTTCCATCAAAACATGTCAAATGATGTATCAAAAATCAGCATAATAGTAACAAAATTACCTTATTAAATTCTTCATTATTTTCAAAAAACTAATCGAGACAAAAGCAATATATTTCTACAGATGTATAATCATGAAAGGGTTAATAAAGTTTCGAAATTTGAATAAGTGGATTTGTCATAGACAGGCAAGAAGTTTAAAGTTTCAAGCAAAACCTCTTCATTGTAAAAAAAAATAAGTTTTTGATAGTGCTGAGAATATGTGTTTGAAGAAAGAGACAGGAAAGATAAAGAGTGAAAGAGATAACCAAGAGAAAAGGATGTTTATAGGAGGTCAGTGGCCAGGGTATCAAAATGAAATGTAGCTAGGGTGAGAGGAGGACAGTGACAAGTTATGAACAAACTAAATTGCATTGCGGTTGTGGGTGATGTACACAACTTTTCTCTCAATTAATCTTGAAAATAACGATAAACTTATTTTCATTTGGGTCACTTTAAAAGTGGAAGTTTGTGTCACAAAACAGTGGTGTTTTCAGGTAGGTTGGTAACAAAAGAGTTAATGAATATGAGTGTTGTGAGTATATAACACTTTAGCATTTAAACTGGCCATATCCAGCCAAAACATTCTACCAGTTTTATGTTCAAAATGGCCAGATCCAACCTCTTACACTCATGCTATATTGCCATTCTAAAAATAAACTATCATGCTATCGAAATTTTGATGGCTATAGGACAATGTATGATTAATTCAAAACAACGTGAATAAATAAGCATTGCATTTGACAGAATAATCTGACTGCTAAAGAGATTAACATGACAAGTTCTGATTCCTGTAATGTTAGCCATTTAACCACTCATGCCTGGAGAAAAGCATATTTATCACTCGATTCCATTTTGTCTGTCTTTATTATCATGAACTATTGTGTGCATCAAACAAGAATTCAAGAATTCATTGCAAAGAAGGCAGTCAAGTGATGAGAAGTTGAGTGGAGAAAAACTCATGGAAAATTAAATTTGCAATCTGTTATCAATTTCTTGCAGAATCACTTCTGCTACTTTGATTATGCCCTTAGGAATATAATGAACATCACAAATGCCATCTCTTTGCTTTTAAAAATACTAAATAGTGATGGTTTCCCAATATTTGCCTTTTTCCATTGAAGTTTGTATAATTGTATCATAAACATCCAGAGACCCTTGGAATTAAGCCTGCTTAGCTCTAGTTTGATGACATGAAGTGAAAACGCAACACAATCTCCAGTATGAAACCCCATTCTATTGCAGATAGTATTCCAAATGATTAGGTGCTTATTTACAACCAACAGCAAGGTAAATTGAGGTTATGTCAAGTTCATTGTTCTGTCTGGAAAGACAGCAAAATGTCTGCAGTAAATTTGAATTCCCAAAATAAGGAGTTGAATGTTCAATACGCCATTTTTTCTCATCTACTTGATGATTATGGGGAAATTCATTGTGAGCTGCTTCAAAGCACTATAGAGTGAGACAAGAAAATTAAGTGATATTATTGCAAGGATTTTGGCATGGCATGTTTAAGCATGCTCCAAATTCATTGGTAACACTGGGCCTCTTTTGACATATCCTCTTGAATTTGGTAGATGAGATCAGTGCAGAAGCTCATTGTATGATTGTATACATGGGTATCCGTGTGTATATATTTTCCATTGATGTATTAATATATTTATTTCTTTATTGCCCACAGGGGGCTAAACATAGAGGGGACAAACAAGGACAGACAAAGGGATTAAGTCGATTACATTGACCCCAGTGCGTAACTGGTACTTATTTAATCGACCCTGAAAAGATGAAAGGCAAAGTCAACCTTGACGGAATTTGAACTCATAACATAATGGCAGACAAAATACTACTAAGCATTTCGCCCGGCATGCTAACAATTCAGCCAGCTTGCCAACTTTAATGTATTAATATATTGGCAAAAACAAAAAAAAAAAAGACTTGTCTATGATCAAAAATCTTAAAGGATGTTTGTTATGCATCAGGGGAGACAATGCCTGTGTCACTGTAAGCACTGCTGAAAACCTATAACCAACAGTACTATTGTTTACAAGATGCAATTTAAGATATATAAGTGAACTCAAATTGCAAGGTTTCAGTGATGTGACAAATGCAAATGAAATAATAATGACAATGAAAACAATATTATTGGCGATGTAAAAAGTCAACAAGCCTGTCATAGTTCTCAAGGACAGGAAGGATAAGAAGTGCATACTTACTGATAAAGCAATACCAACCGGAAGAAACTTAGAGAAACAGACCAAGTACAAAGACCTGGAGATTAAAATCAACAAGACATGGTGTATGAAGATCAAAATAATGCCAATGGTCATTAAAACTTTAAAACTGTAGGACATGAAGAAGAGAATAGAAAAGTTCACCAACCAGATCATGAACAACATCAATATCAATGCAACTCAGAAAATCATTCTACTGGGAACAGCTCACAGACAGTAGTGAGTGCTGTCAATTAAGTGATATCATCGCTGTAGCACAGTTAAGAGATATCTTCCTTAGAGCACCATGCTCTACAGAATGTAAAACAAGTATAATAATCATGATAATAATGGTTCTTTCTAATTTTGGTACAAGGCCTGCAGTTTTGAGTGGAGTTGAATACACTGTCACCAGCATTTGACTGGTACTTAATTTTACTGCCCTTGAAAGGATGAATGGTAAGGTCAGCCATGGCAGAGTTGATAGAAAATGCCACTAAGCATTTGTTTGATAAGCTAATGATCACTAACCTAATAATAATAGTAATCTTTTCTACTATAGGCGCAAGGATTAAAATTGAGGGGTGGGAGAACTAGTTGATCACATTGACCCCAGTGTTCGACTGGTACTTAATTTATCAACCTTGAAAGGATGAAAGACAAAGTCAACTTTTGGTGGAATCCTAACAATAATAATAGGTCTTCACCATAATTCTGTCGGGCTCACAACCATGAGGTAGTGAGTTCGATTCCCGGACTGGGCTGTGTGCTATGTTCTTGAGCAAGACACTTCATTTCATGCTGCTCTAGTTCACTCAGCTGTAGAAATGAGTTGGACATCACTGGTGCCAAGTTGTATCGGCTTTTACCTTTCACTTGGGATAACATTGTTGTCATGGAGATGGGAGGCTGGTATGCATGGGTGACTACTGGTCTTCCATAAACCACCTTGCCCAGACTTGTGCCTCAGAAGGGGAACTTCTAGGTGCAATCCCATGATCAATAATGACCAAAGGGGGCCTTTACCCTTTTTAATAATAATAATAATAAAATAATATTATTTTTTTGTTAAGAGATACCATGGCTATGAAGTTAAAGTCATAGACTTAATAGGCTAACTTCAATGCAGCCAATAGGATGTACACCAGAGAAAAGTTCATAATTTCTTTCCACAGGCTGCAGGGCTTATGACTGTCAAGAAATTTCACTCCTTCCAAGCTGGATGATTGTTAGGAAAGAATACCATCCAGCTATGAATACAACTGATCCAAATAATATACAAATGTCATACCTACAACATCTCCTGAACTATCTAGCATGAAAACATGGCAGTAGCAGTAGTAGTAGTAGTAATAGTGGTGAATGTGATGGTAATCATTGTGGAAGACATAAGAGCTCCTGACTCCATCCCACACCATTGATAATGATGACAACAAAAAGAACAAAAGTTGTTTTCAATTTGAGAATTAGGACAAGCAATAGATAAAAAGCAGATTTACAAAAAAAAAAAATTCCTTTCTTGTTCCTCCTCATTTTCACAAATCAGAACTTTTCCTTTGCTTGTTGTTTAAGCCCAATTTTTTTTTTTTGGCTGAGAAGACCCTTGATCAAAGACTTTTCAGCTTGTACTAATTCACTTTTTGCATCTGTCTAAATTATCTTAGGTCTGCCATGAGCCCCAGGACCCGTATGGCCAGAGCTTAAACTAGCTTCCTTGGTTACAAGTGACTGAGAATACAACATTCCACATTCCTGAATGGGATGCTGGCCTATTGCAAAATTAACTGCCCAGCTATTGTGAGAACTCATTTACAGTTGAGTGGGCTGGAGTAACATGAAATGGTTTGCTCAAGAACACAACACACCAACCGATGTTGAATTGAAACTACAATCCTAAGTTCAACAGTGCAACATTTTAATCATTAGACCAAATGCCTTCAATTTAAATTATATACAGCATATTTTACCAAGACAGTATATATAGTTTAAGGGAAACCTAGCAGCTATTTCTCAAAGGTTCAGTAATCATACTGATGTACAGGGACTCGTTCATTGATTTGACTCCTAAAAGGATGATAAAACACTTAAGTGTACTATGGCCAATTCCACTTTAGCAAAGAAATATGTTTATATGAGAAAGGTGCAGATAGGACTATGTGACCAAGAAACTTGTTTTGCAAACATGTGGTTTCAGGTTCAGTCCCACTGTGTGGCGCCTTGGGCAAGTGTCTTCTACTATAGCCCTGGGTTGAAAAAAACCTTGTGAGTGAATTTGGTTGACAGGGACTGTGTGAAAGCCAGTCTCACACACAAACATATGTCTTTTGTGCTTGTCTCCAACAGCTGCTTGACAACTGGTGTTGCTTGTTTATAGTTTATATCACTGTAACTTAGCAGTTCAGCAAAAGAAACTAATAGAGTAAGTTCCATACTGAAGACAAGAAAGAAAGAACTAGAGTCAATTTGTTTGACTAAAACCCTGCAAGGTGGTGCTCCAGCATGGCCACAGTCCAATGACTAAAACACAAAAGTGGAAGATTAAAAGACTGGTTTACCATTTGGAAATAATTTCAACGTTACTGACAGGCTGCATGCATACTTAGCTGCTGCTATAATGGCAGATGATCAAGAATAACAGCTCACAAAACTGGTTAAAGAACATGATTTCATTTTAAGGCCAATGACCCTAACAAATATTTATATATACATCAAGGTCAAAAACAGGAAGACAGATAACAAAAACAACAATTGCTCTCCAGCTTTGTTATTCATAATGTTTCTGCTTTGCATGTTATTGTTTTTGTCTTTAAATTATATTTAAGCTTAGTATGGTTGGAATCTGTAAATTACTCGATGTTTACAATGCTTTTCAAATAATAGGAAATAAAAGTAAAATTTGGTCATGGGTGAAAAAAAAAAAAGGAAACAGAAAAAGTCACACTTCTGATATAGGCAAAAACAGAAGAGAATAGGATATTTGTAGTGGTGCTGGTGTGGGTGTGTGTTTGAGAAGCTTGCTTCCCTACCATGTAGTCTTGGGATCAGTCCTATTGCATGGCACCTCGAGCAGGTGTCTTCTATGGGCTGACCAAAGCCTTGTGAATGGATTTGGCAGATAGAAACAGAAAGAAGCATGTGTGTGCGTGTGTGTGTTTGTGTGTACTCTTGCTTTGACAGTGCATGATGGTTGCAAATGAGTATAATCATCATACAAGCAAGGTTGTTTGTTTCCAGTCTTCTATGAAAAACATGCCATGCTATGGGAAAATATTACTTTACTTGGAAACAGGTGAGGGAAAGTGACAGGAAGGGCATCTGACCATAGAATAATCTGCCTCAACAAATTCAATCAGACCCATGGAAGTGGATGTTAAATAATAATGATAATATATAATAGATATGCTAGAACAGAATACTGGTAGTAGTATGAGGTACCTAGATGTACCTCAATAGTCAATGGACTACATCTCACCACATTCTTATGAAACTACTCAATCCTTCCCACCACACTAGATCCACTGTCTAGCTATCTTCTCATAGGCTTATCTTCTTGTACCTTGACAGTTTACTCCTGCACACTGTCTTTATCTTCTTCCTAGCTATTCTCACTCACCTTTATATAATACAGGGTAGCCATGAGGCTTCTCTATAGCAAAACACCAGGGCTTGTCCCTCTTATGGGACCTTAGCCTCTCAATACCAGGCTTTTTGTTGTTCTTTTCTTGTGTGGCAAGTTACTCAGCATGCTGGTGTTAAGGTGGTCATGCAGCCACAACAATGAGGCCTAAGCCGACATTGGAGCTTCATACAGCCCTGCAGTTTGCTAGATCTTGTCAAATCATCCAACTCTTACCAGTATGAAAAACAGATGTTGAATGATGATGATAGTATGGTTAACATACAAGGGATAACAAGAAAACCACAAGATAAAGATGATTAATTAAATTACAATAGGCATCACTGGATTCTGGTAACGAACAGATGCATTGCCAAAAGCATTCTTTGACCATCCTTTTTTTTGAAGGTACAATATATCTAGACCTTCATTATTCCTTTTTATTTTAGAATGGTAGAGTATGAGAAGAGAGAGATTTAATTTTTTTTTCAGCAAATGGAATAACAGAGATTGGTTCATTCTAGTTATCTGTTTGTTCAAGAGACATATTATGCTGTAATATATAATGTAAACAATTCATAAAACTCATGTGTCTTTTTTTTAAGATCCAGGGTTTAGTTCAGGTTTAATAATATAATTGATGATTTCATAATAGAATAAATAATGCAACAATATAATCTCACTTGTCATACCAGCAGATTGCAGTACATCAATTTTTACTAAAGAAACAAAGACAAATAGCAGCTTACATTAAGTTATCCAAATTTACTATGAAAACCTGACTAGACTCAGAACAATGCTAAAATGAATATTAACTATGGGAGGTTTCAAGCCGACACACATTGGGTATATCACTAGGATGAAAAAAACCTGTAACTAAAACAAAACTGTTGTCATTCAAAGAAGCAGAACTGAACAAAGCTGATGTTACAATATGACTTGCCTTTTCCCACCCCTCCAGATATAGTATATCCAGGACAACATTATCCAAAGACTTCTGATTTTTTTTTTTTTTTTCAAAAAGTAAGTTGTAATTTGAAGCTGCTTTTTATTTAGCAGTTTGAATGATCATCCAGAGGTCTCTTTAGTGACCTCATAACATGGTCCAGTTACTGAAGATTATGCTTCTGAAATGAGTGATGTGTTGTTGAAAAGGAAGGAAAAAGAAAAATGATTGGTGTATAAATAAGGATGGTTATTATCACTTGGCCACTGATCAGCCTTAATCCAACAGACCACCAACCATGAACATCCTGTTTATTCTTTTAGGCATTTGTAGAACTCCATTAGCTTTCCTTACCATTGCTATTTTATATTTACAGTTCTAAGGATAAATAATTAAGCAATATGTTTATTGTGGTATTTGGAGAGTGATTAGAAGAGGTGAGATGAATGTTGTGACTGGACTAGGAAGAAAGTATTAACTTGCCTGTTGGAGGAGCAGAGGCCATTAACTATATATTGAAAAAATATTAAAAGATTGTATAATATATATATAACATAAAAATTAATTGCTTATTCTTCTACAGGGCATATAGGTGTTATGTGAGCAGGGTTAGCAAGAGGATTTATTTAGGGATGAAAGGGAGCTACATTGATAAGAGTGTTTTGTGAATTATGTTCAGTGTGATTGCTTTGTGTTGGAAATTTAATTTATGAAAAAAATTAATACATGAAAGTTACTCTTATGTGGAAGGATAATTAATTATAATCCTACAATGAGTCTGTTAATGCTTCTATTGTATATTTGTAATATGGGGACTCCCATATTACAAATTTTTGTCTATAATAGATAGCCAAATATAGGCATCTAAGATGCTTTTACTTGTAGCAGCAGCAATACTCTAATATATGCTGCACTTGAAATTTTTAAAAGGACAACTCATCAGATTTGTATTTTCTACCTTTGTAGAGAAAGTCTAGCATTTCTGATGTAGTTTCTGTAATATAATGAGATATTGCTAATAGAGATAACAGCTATCTCACATAACATTTGTAGTGATGTGGATAAGGATTTAACTGTGTTTTGTTCATGAGTAAGGAGGAGAGTATTGTGGGAAATAATTTCCTTGGTGTGTCTAGCAACTGTGTCTTTGCGCTGTTGAAAAGAAAGTAGGTTGTCATGTCCCTTTCAAAGTGTATTTTTATTACCCACTTTCTTGGAAGCAGAGCAAGTAAGTCATAAAATATATAAGTTGCATGTGCTTGATACTTGTGTGCAGAAGGTTAAATAGGAATGGAAAATAATTATTAAATAAATTGTTAGAAATGTAAAGAAGGAAGAGTGTTACAGGTATACCAAAGTTTAGGGAATAACCAGAGTTTACCTGTCAAAGAAGAAAATTATGATCCAAGAGTTGAGAAATAGTTATAAAGTAACACTGGTGGGCAACAAAAATACGTTTGTTAGAGTCCTGAAAGGTGACATAGGAAAGCAAAGATTCTGGTAGACCTAGCTCTATGAAAAACAGACTGGTGGTGACTGAGACTCCAGATGATAAAAGAGATTATGACCAAATCTATCACCTTTGGGATGTTAGAAATGAGGGTGACAAAGTGTAGCTGTTAAGGCCGGAAAGATTGTCAGGAATAAGACACACCATCATTCTTTTTCATAGAATGTTTAAGATCCTTGTAGTGAAAGATTGTTGGGTTATGATTTGGTCTGGCCAGAAGCACAGCAATCACGGCTTTTGCATCAAACACAAAACCACCACATGTTCATCGTTCAAGGATGAAAGACATTTTAGTTCATAAGATGTTGAAACCAGCAACAACACAATCTCAAAAATGTAATAGAAATAACAGAAAAGCAATGCTTGCCAAAGAATTAAAGTTAAATAGAAAAATGTTTAATTAATATTAATGATCTTAACTATATCATGTGTCTATTTCATTTGATACATGTTAAATTTGCTAATTCTTAATTCTATCCTAGTAAGTTTCATCTCATCTAAAGTCAATTTATGCTAATTACTTGCTCTTACTCAACTATCTAATTACTCGACCTCATTTACAATTTTCTCTCACATCATACAAACTTAACAATGTCTGTGAATTTCTTAATTGAAGAAATAAATCCTGTTAATTTACAAACAATTGTTTTCTCAAGTTATTTACTGTAAAACATCTACAATAGGTGAAAGGAGTAGAGTCAGTATCCATGGCCTTTGTAGCTTCAGCTACAGATGTATTTTCTTGTAAGTGAGGCACACACAATACCGTGAATTTATAGGTGAGGAGAAATACTACATGATGTCTAAGCCTTTCTCAATTACATCAACAATATTAACATTCACTATTATTATGTAAAGAAATAGATAAACCATGAAACAAAGGTAGAAAACCACGTGTATTGTTTAACTCTAAGTCTGCTCTGATCAAACAGACCTGTGCTCAAAAGTATGGCAATCATGATCATCCTACTTTCTTTTTTCATACATTATGTAACTAGAATTATATCACCCAGAATACCTGAGCCTTTCTAGCAAATCAAGCAACCACCGAGAGGCTCCTTTGAAAAGGTACATATTTATAGAGTAAAACGGAGAGAACTTAGTTTGCGTAACACTCGTATCCTTTCCAAGAACATTAAAAACAACAAAAGTGAACTGCATTGGCTTGAGCTGAGAACTGAAATCAGCTCATGAATTTCGTTAGCTGGAAGTTTACCACTTGCTCTATGGTACTATGACTAGGATGTTTTGTGGAGAATACAGGAGGAGAGAGAGCAAAGTTAAAAGTAAGATCACAAGATTATCACAAGATTCCATCTATATTTTATATCACATATTTCATTATTTGCAACAATTTATCTTTTTCAACTCCAGGCTGGAAGTTTTAGGTTAATAGATAAAAGGAATGCCAATTCAGGAGGGAAAGTAAATAATTCCACACACTAAAAGATTAATAGGCTAAATACAATCTCAGACTGCTTGGCCACACTCACAAACACACATATGATGTATGTATGTATGAGTAATAATAGTTGTAGAGACAAATTATGTCTGCGAATCTGCCAAAAAAGCATGGTAGAAGAAATATATGTTTTCATGGTCACAGGGCTAGCTTCACACAGTGTAATAACCAAAACAGTATAAGGTTTTCTCTAGAAAATGAAGATAACAAAGAACTAGTTCTTCCTGTTCCTTTCCGATGATGAAATATGATGGAAGAAAGATATTGGCTAAATTTGTCTAAGTTGTTATATGAGATTATAATTTTTCAGATTTTATAATAATGCTTGACTTTGACCAAAGATCTTCAGTTCATTGCCATGTCAAGAAGGTTGGATTCCTCTTTGTTCATCAAGTTCTTATACTTAAGAATATTTTGTGTCTCTACAAGGCTTCTCTTCAACACTGCCATCATCATCTTTAAGCTATTGCCACTTGTGAGTGTCTTAACTTACTTGATCGAATTTAGAATCAAATTGTTAACATGGTGAGTTTTCTTCTTTCTACTTGGTTGGAGCCTTTAGTTAATCCTCAAAATGCATTTGTGTCTTTTCTGAAAATATTTCCATAGTCATTGTTCTGATGAACTTTCAGGTTTATGATATTCAGTCCTTTAAGATATCAGTCAATTAACATCTTTTGAATTTGTAAGCTCATTCTTTTTCTTCTTTGTAGTCCCTTATGCTACAGTAGTCTCATGCCTTGTTCAGGACAAAATTGTATCATTAGAATTAAAAGACTTTTTTTTTCAATAATTACATCAAAACTATGTTTAAATCAGTTTGGTTAATCTAATCATCAACAGGTATAAGATGTCTGTTGATGATAGATCAAACTGATCTATCAGGTAGCAGACTAGATTAGAACTAGGAACCATTATTTCTAAACTAAGTATAACAATGTTTTAATACACTAGGTCAATGGTTCCCAAACTTCTTTTGTTGCAGAACACATAATTTTCTAAAAAGCACAGAACTCCTACTTACATTATATACACAATCCCTGCCATCCTAATATCAATAAAATATTAAATGGAACAAAAATTATTTTAGAGAAAGTATTTATATAAAAAAATACATTGATAACTTGACGGAACCCAAAATTCTTTATTAGACTCCACTTTTAGAAACACTGTACTAGGTCACTGACACAGGCATTATTACCCATTGTTGAGAAATAAAGATTCTAAATTTGAATTTAGTCAAGAACTAGGAATAAAACACCTGATGACAATGGGTGATCAAACCTTTGAAACATGGTGAGTGTGTAAATATTAGAAAGAAAAAAAGAATTCCATTTCTTAAAAAGGAGTCATTCTTAAAAATCATAACCTTCCTTTATTTAGAAATATTTATTAAAAAGAACTTGTCTCTAAATATATTAAATACCTATATCTTGCTGCTTTACATTCATAGCTATAGATAGGGAGGAGAATGCCTTATTTTTTGTTAGTTTTTCTATCACTAACTAAAATCACAGAGCTAGATAGGTTCTTGTTTTTGTGCCAGTAATGAGATATGATGGTGAAACCCCAGCATGGTTGTATTTCCAGTAACCAGAAGAAGTAAAAGAATAAAAGAAAATGAAGTCAAAAAGACAAATTCTCTATCCCCTTGGCCATGTGCAACTCCACAAAAGATTTGTATGTTGAACAGAAAATTAGGCAGTTTAAATATAGCAGTCAAATGGTCCCCTTCCCCCAACAAATATTGAATGTTCTATTTTTTACCAGAGTAACTATTTTTACAGTTAGATGTCCTTATTATTAAGCACTCAACTGGAAATTGGAAATGTAGTTACATTTCTAGATCTATGTCCTGAATATTTGAATATAATACATGTCATACTTGCAAACAGTTGTATAATCTGATATTGTTTGGATCTCTAATTTTAAAACAATCTTTTTTATACTATAATCCATAACAAATGTTAACTGTTTTCTAAATTATTTATCACAGTTTTGAGTACATTATACTTATTATCTCTCTCTTTCTCTTTTTTTTTTTTTATTAATCCCTTTTATTTTCTAATGTTAATCCTTGAAGACAGCTTTCAGGAACAATAGTGGTTTATTCACATAGAAGGCTGTAAATTTTTCTCATATGGAAGTTGGATAAGCTGAAAAAAAAGTTGTTTTACAGTTCACGGTTAGTAGCATGGGTTGCTGTGTATGAAAATAAAAATCCAGATTTAAGGAATGGAGAAGATAAAATCCAGGTTACTTTTGTAGAGCATAATAAGCCATTATTGGACAATGGTTAAGCTGCTTGAAACTTCAAAGTCACTGTCAATAGTATTCTTGTTAATGAATATGTAGTAATATGTAAAGGTGTATATATACATACATACATGTATATAGGATGGTAGAATTGATTGCATAAAAATTCTTTATGGGATTTGGTTCTATATGAGTGAGGTATCTATGTCTAGGTCAACTTTGCATTTTGTACTTTTCATAAGGAACTTATTTATTCACCTAATGGCGGATAAAATAAATGTCAAGGAAAGTATAAGACTAAAACCATTCAAAGACAGTGTCTCTGTATAGTCAAATTTCAAAAGAGTGAAACCAGTAATAAAAAGCATCTATGTATGTGTATATATATATATATATATATTCTGTGGTATCTAAGCATCAGTAAAGAAGATGGAGGGATGGTGAATATGTATGTATATATCTAGAGTAAAAGTGTCGCTTACAATGAATTGCTATCACCTCACTGATTCACATAAACACAGAGACACAGTTTGTTTGCTAGATAACATTTAGCCATTAATCTATAAAGTTAAATTATAACAAAAATAGGTGATTATATTGCTAATATACCTAATAATAAAAAGAAGTAATTAAAAAACAAAAATGAAGCAGCTACTGATGATTTATATACATTTAGATATTGATCTTGCAATTTTTCTACAGGCTGTTGCAAGATGGTGAATAATGATAGCGTATTGATTATTCAATCAAGAATGTATACAAATTACCGTTTTAAAAATACTACAAATGGGATTTTTTCTCCCCCTTTCTGAAAGGTAAAAAAAACAAAGTAAATATAGATAATAAAAAAATGAACTATCAACCATCTAGTAGCTTGCAGTAGTGCCAGTCACCCTGATTGAGAGATAGATAGATAGATAGATAGATAGATAGATAGATAGAGAGAGAGCAAAATAGCTAGCGAAAAAGATATATTTTACCTGCAGTTTGGAGGTGGGTCCACAGTGATTTCTGCTAACTCTCTCTGGAGTCTGTAACAGAAATAGAAAGAATAATTATTAAACACACACACACACATATATACATATATATATAAATATAGTTTAATGAAGAAAACAAAATGTTCACTTTTGGTGGTAGTGGTGGGCAATTCTCATCATGGCCCAAAATCAAAACCCCCAAACCATATCAAATATTTATTGAAAAGTAAAAAGAAGACAAAAAAATCCTATACAGCATCTGTGATACTCATCACATTAGTTTCTACTGGAATGTGTAAGGGTACGTTTGTATGCACCCCTCCCTATACATATTTGGTTTTACAAACACGAGAAAGAGAAATAAAGCAAAATAATATAACCTTTTATTAACTGAAAATAGTATACAAATTATTCAAGGGTTTTGAGTTTTGTGCCAAGGTATCTGACAAAATTGGTTTTTAAATGTACGAGTGTAGCATATATAACTTACATATAGGACAAATGGAAAATGGAGACAAATGCACAAGATGTTATTTAAATCATTTATATTGCCAACATATGTTTCGATTGATACATTAAAATTAATCTGGGAGGAAAAATAATGTGGAATAATGTATCAATCTCATCAGGGAGGAGATTATAAATAATGGTGTTCATTAATAAGTCAGTTTACAGATGTAAGAAAATATATAATATAACCTATATATATATATATATATATGTTTATACACGATCAATTTGTATCGTATAGTTGAAAGAGTTTATCTGTAGTAATTTTCTGAGGGACTGCAATTTCTTCTAAAAGGAAATAATTTGCTTCAAACAAATGATAGAGTCAAAATCTCTTTAGACTTTTGTTAGAACATTCTGAGACATGCTGATTCCCATGGATCGCATAAATTGTAATTCTTCGAAACATATGTCGGAATAAAGTATGCAGTTACAACATGCGTTTTCTCCATTCCTTAAATTTTTAAATATACTCAAATACCCAAAATATCAAGGAGTTTCTGCCTCACCAACAGGAATTACACCACAGTTATTTTGTGATCTTTGCTACCTTGGTTTCTATTAACCCATTTATTCTATCAGAATTATTATTTATTAGGATAGAATAAATACATATAATTAATTATATATATATATATATATATATATATATAATCTTTCGTTAAATACTGAAGAGGTGAATTTATAAGATTATAAAACTTTAGAACAAGCAATACTGTGATCCTGGAATTAATTTGCTGAAACATGTGTTTTATAAAGCATAAACTACAGAGGCATCAAATTAATAGACTTAAGATATGAAAGTTATAGAAAGAGTTATAGCACAGCTTATTTGGAGTGAAATTAGTTTAGAGCAGATGCAGGTTGAATTTAAGCCAGGAAGGTTGGGGGCTGCTAATGTACTCTTTTTAGTAAGATAATTGCAGAAGTTCTTGGCTAAGAGCAAGATTAGGCATATATTGATTTGGAGAATCCCCTTGACAGGTACCACACACTAATCTTGTAATCGCTAAGAAAACTAAATGTAGGTGAATGGCTTATGAAGACTGTGCAAACTTATGTGTTGCGGGGATGTCAGCAAAGTGAGAGTTATATATAGATACACACACACACACACACATTTACATATGCACACAATGTGTATAATATATAAATATATATTGAAGATAGCTATGTTCAAATTTATTCTTCTTTATGAAACTACACACATATTACACAAACCAAATAACTCTAGTTATGAAAAAAATAAATAAGCACTTAAATAAAAAAAAAAATTCATCAAAATTGAATAGGTGTATAATATCTAACAACAAACATTGAGAACAACAAACATTGAGAACATATTGCAAAAATAGCAGAATTTCAAACTTTTTCATCAACATGAAACCAAAAATATGGAAGCCATAGAAGGCATCAGACAACCAATGTAATATCACAAATTTCAATGTAAACATGGAAAGTTATAGACTTCATGACACAAACTGTTATATCAAATACACAAGCTGACAATTTCTTGTTGACTAAGAATGCATTTTTACAAGGAGCTATTGCTACACAGTATATTATAATACTGAACATCACACACACACACACACACACACACAAAAAGAAAAGCATTAGTTGATAAGACAACCAGCTTCTACAGAATTACACACGCATGCAGAAATATGAAGAGCAAAATACAAATCAAAAATCAATACAGATCCAGACAGTCAACAGATTTGTTAGAGTGTTGGACAGAAAGGCTGACAGTACTTGTTCTAGTGTGTTGCGACTCCAAGTTCAAAATCTACTTGTCTAGATTCTTCTACAACCCCTTCTACAACAGCTTCTCTCATGCTATTTCTCACCTGTATTTTGCTTTCTTCACAATTCAATAAGCCATCATTTGTTAACAGATTTGTCAGAGCAGTGGATAAAATGCATGACAATATGTGTCTAGAGAGTGGTGAGCTGGCAGAATCGTTAGCATGCCAGGCAAACTGCTTAGTGGCATTTTGTCCATCTGCACGTTCGTGAGTTCAAATTCTACTGAGGTCGATTTTGCCTTTCATCCTTTAGGGGGTTCAATAAAATAAGTACCAATTGAGTACTGGGGTTGATGTAATTGACTTAGCCCCTTCCCCCAAATTTCTGGCCCTGAGCCAAACTTTGAAACCAATATTTATTCCAGTTTTCTGTGGCTCCAAGTTCAAAATCTTATCTAAATTCTATAACTCCTCATATACAACTTACCTCCTTGTGTTTTTTCTCCCACCTATATCTTATCTTTTCATTACTTTATTTCTTTACCATTCAACAAGCCACTGTCTTTGAAATGTTGGAGTAATTATAAACCTTGTAACTATATAATTGACAGTCTCCTTTATCATCATTACAACCCAATTTATGTCAAGTTCCCTTTGTCTAATAATGGTTTCAAATTTTGCCTTTGAACTCAGAACATAGCAATGGGCAAAATACCACTAAGCATTTCGTCCAGCCAGCTTGCCACCTTCCCTTTGTCTAACAATAATACTAAAACATATGATACCAAACATATGCCAAAGTGGACAAAAAGATTAAAATTTTTGTATTTAAACTAAATTTAAACTGGACATATCTGGCCTGTGCAGATACTGAATTTCTCTATGTAAATTGCCAAGGCTCGTTCCATCAGATGGTGCATTTTATGGTGAATTTCCTTTAACTCCCGCTGAAGTTACAGTTTATTTCTTGGCCACTTAGTGTAAAGTACAGTATTGATAATAAGGAGAATGAAGAATTTGAACAACAGCTCATTGATGGATGTTATGGTTAACAACAAAAAAAAACAAAAAACAAAAAAAAACCTAATTCAAACTAATAATGGAGGAAAGTTCATTTTCGAACACTGTCATATTTATACACCCTGAAGAGATTGTAACCGCAGCATATAAATATGCAACAATATACAATTAATATGATTGAAACACATGTTGGACAATTATGATGAATAAACCAACTGTAAATAAACATAAAGTTTGAATGTTCAGATTCTTCATTTCCCTTAGCCTTCTGGTTTGCCAGTCCTCAGTCAAATCGTCCAACCCATGCTAGCATGGAAAGCAGATGTTAAACGATGATGATACACACACACACACATACATACATATTTAGATATAAAGATGCAAGCATGGCCTTATGGTTTCAGGTTCAGTGCTACTGCATGACATTTAGCCAGTGTTTTCTACTACAGCCCTTTGCTGACCAAAATTTCGTTCTAGTGCATTTGGAACAGAGAAAATTGAAAGACATTGGTTAAGAATGTACGTGTATGCATGTGATAAGTGTGTGTGTGTGTGTGTGCTTCTGTGAGTCTGTTCATATCTCCTTTGCATTCAGTCATGACATCACATCCAGGTTGTTTGTTGTTCAGAGCTCGGAGATTATTACCTTGCTTGCAAATAAGTAGGAGGTGGCAACAGGAAGAGGTTTATCCAACTACAGAAAAACTCTTCCCCATTGTACACTCATCTGACCCATGCAAGCATAGAATAGTAGGTGTGAAAACAATGATGAGGATCACGCACACACACATACAAAAGTACAAAATGCCACTGATGAAGCAAGACCACTTGGTTTCATTTATTACAGATTACAATTTTTACACATAACTTCCATCTCTTACATTTGAGAGGCTCTACATGGTCATTCAATCTGCTAGTGGCAGTAGTCAAATCTTCTCCAAATAATACTCTCCTATTTTATTGTATAGCCACACTTGCTAGTGGCAATCATGGATGTACAAAAGGATGGAAGTACCTTTGAGCATGGCACTGCTTCATCACAGTTAATTCAAATAATAATTACAAATAAATGAATACTACTAATTATATGCAATGAAGCAAAAATTATATGTGTTTGATGTTTGTTGATTTTACTTGAGTGTGAAATAAGATAAACAAATACTTTAGTTCATTATGGAATGTTGTAGTTGAACAAAGTCTTAAAAGTAAAATTTGGTAACCAGCCCACCATGTGTGTGTGTGTGTGTGTGTGGTGTGTGTGTGTGTGTGTGTGTGTGTGTGGTGTGTGTGTGCATGTTTGTCTCCACATGCCTTCACATTGACTATACCCTTTCTCAAAATCTGTGGCTAAGATTTGTTAGATGCCATTACATCTAGTTCGTTATGTTCTGAGTTCAAACCCTACCAAGGTCAAATTTGTCTTTCATCCTTTTGGAGTTGTTAAGGTATCAGTAAGCACTGGGGTCGATGTAATAAAATTTCCCTTCCCCTCAAGACTGCTAGCCTTGTGTCAAAGTTAGAATTATTTCCAAGAGTCTATACGTTAAGTGTGGTAGGTATTGAGTGCAACATCAGAATCACTTTACTTGATTATTCTATTTTCCTTTGTCATTAAAGTGTAATAATTCTGAATGAGCATATCCCACTGACTTCAATGTGTGACTGCAAAAACTGAAGAGAACTATTTGTTGGACATTGTCTAGGATAACATATAACTTTTAGCAAGGCACTCTGGTATCTTCAATTCAGTCATTTTCAAAAGTATTAAATAGAATAAATCAACCAACACATTCCAAGTATATGCAGATGTTCATATTTGTAAACAGAGACAAATAAATAAATTATCTATCCCTGTGGGCACAACCAAATACACCAAAAATGCTGATATTTTTATTTTCCTTTTCATCTTTTCATGTGTGTATGGAAAAAAATTGTAGCTATCATTTTTAGAAGGAATCAAGCATATTAAATATAACAAACTTCACACCAACTAAAATAAAGTGAAGTCTGTTTCTGAAGGACACTTAGTTGTTTAACAGCAGGTTAGATCTGGCTGAACAGACCTATGATTCAAGAAGTTTCAACTTTGACCATCATGTCTTGTTTCAGTCATGGTATATCTACGATTACATTATCCAATGTGTCCTTTCTTTGAAACAATATAGTAATTTGAGGTAAATTTGGCTACCATTTCTAGCATGTTGAGCAGTGCCTTTTGGCTTGAGGTATACTTAATAACCTAATTGTCGAATATATTGACCTTATGTATCTATATCTATATCTATACACACACACACACACACACACAAAGGGTGCAATGGGTAAATTGTTGCCATTTTATATTTTCAATTTCGCACATGTGCATTGTTTGCTTTAGATTTTGTTGATTACACAGTATAGTAGGGTCAGTTGGGCACCATCAATGAGAAAAACAGCACCATGACGCAATTCACTCTGCCAGAAATTTGGAAATGGCATGCTGTACTGCTTGGCATTTGTGCCAGAAGCTCCAATATGAATATTTCAGAGTGTTTGGATGCCAATCTAAAGACAGTGTCAATCTGAGGACATGTACTAAGTGTGATAAAAAATCAAACATCCAGTCAACATCATGGTGTTTGCAGTGATCAGTAGTGATGGCAACGTTATGCATCCATTTATCTTCCCACATGACCTCAGATTCAACACAGAGGCCTACATCAAGTGTTTGGAGGAGGTAGTGCTGCCCTGGGTCAAGAGAGTGGCTGCTGGAAGACCCTATGTCTGGCAACAGGACTCTGGACCATGTCACACAAACAGGAGAACCCAGTTATGGTTGTCAGACAATTTCTTTGACATCATCCCTAACATCAGGCCATCTAACCCCCAGACTGCCCCCCCCCCCACACCTATTATGTTTGGGGCACAGTTGAAAGAGAGAGACCAACAAAATTCCTTGCAACACCAAAGATGAACTGAAGGCAAGGATTATGGCAGCATTCACCAACTTAAAAAAGAAGACCATCCAATGGTGATTTTATTGAATAAATTTACTCTTTAGTATTTCAAGATATTTTTATGTAAATTAGGTAAAATCTGTTAAAATGAAATGTCAGTGTTATTTTCATGTTTGCGTACTTTAGATGACAATTTAATCACCGCAACCTGTGTATATATATATATATATATATATATATATATATATATATATATATATATATATATATATGTTATTGTCTAGACTTTGGCATTAAAAAGTAAACAAATAAAGAAGTGTGTATGTGTGTGTTTAATGAATTATTTAGCTCACCGGTCATCCGTGTGGTATTATTACATACAACTTCATGAAAATGAAATCTGGTGAAGTAACAAAACAAATCAATAACCCTATCATTTGAAATACAGCAGCTTGTCTTTAATCACAAAGGCATAACTTTTGAAAACTTCATCATGCTACATGATTGCTTAATCAATAATTTAGATGATCTTGATACTACAGTTAAAACACAGACATGTGGGGAGGTAGGGACTTCTCATCTTATATAACTGTTTACAAGCTGAAGAAATTTAACCCTTTAGCATTTAAACCAGCCATATCTAGCCCAAATATTTCACCTGTTTTATGTTCAAACCAGCCAGATCTGGCTGCTCATATCTACCCAACAATGTCATTCTAAGTATGTACAATAACATCTGAAAGCTATGATTAATGAATAATCCAAAGCAATGTGAATAAACGTTACATTTGACAGAGTAATATGAATGTCAGAAGGTTAAAATACATTATCTCTCTGTATGTTTTGAACCAATGTTATCTCATCTGTGAGGTGTGGATTATTTTCCAATCTGATTGAAACCAAATCTTTTCTAAAATTTCCATCATAATATCTCTGCTGTAGGTGCTTTCATTCAACACCCCCACACAGTACTTCCTCACTAAGTATCACCTGTTTAAATTAAAACAGTTGAAACAGTGCAGACATCTCACTTGCACACGGCTGCCAAATGCCTTTAATGCATAGTCATTTCCACAAGTCACTCGTACCCAACCATGCTTGTAAGTGACTGGCTCACACACAAATCATTATTTTCCAATCACTATGCATTTCCCCTCTGATCATGTTTCACTGCCATAAAACTTCACACTTCTTAACACATCTCATATTACCTGACTTTTGTGTGGAGATGGAAAACAAAGCTGTTGGAATATTTTTTGTTCATGCCCGTAAATTGACAGTTTTCATGGCAGCAGCAGTAATACTATTAGAACTTTTGAAATTTTGCACATGTCAAGCAGCTTAGAAAGTGTAAATTTCTTCAGAATTACTCACTTTTAATCCAACAAAACATGCTGAAATTGATCATTTAAGAGATTTCTGCATGTGTGAAAAAGATAATCTTTCAGGTTTTTCTGTGTATGAAAATCGACAGCTTTCATGATCCCAGTCCTATTACTATTTCAAAACTTAGACTAGTTTGTCAATAGTAACTTTTATCTTTTATTTGTGTCAGTCATTGGACTGCAGCCATGCTGAGACACTACTTTGAAAGGTTTAGTTGAACAAGTTGACTCCAGTACTTATTTTAAGTATCTTTATCTCTTTTGCTGAAGTACTAGGTTATGAGAACATACACAAATCAACACTGGTTGCCAAGTGGTGGTGGCAGTGGTGGAGAAGAACACAAGCATAAAGACACACAGACATGCCAATATACCCGAACTTTCATACAGTTTCTGTCTACCAAAATCACTCACAAACAACATTGGTTGATCTGGAACTGTAATAGAAGATACTTGTCCAAGTTGCTGCACAATGGGACTGAACCCAAAACCATGTGAATGCAAAGTGAGGTTCTTAACCACACAACTATGCCTAAAATGTTGACTAAGTTTCCTAAAATTTTTCTCTTTGGATGTTAGCTACAATCTGGATCTTGGAGCTATAAGCTCCAAGATCCAGTTCTACATGTGCCACGTAAGTGACAAAAGTACAGAATTTACCATTCCACAATGTATATATTATACATCAGTCTGTCAAATATTTTTCTACATTTCTTAGAATAACAATAGCAACACCGAATATCTTGGAAACCAAACAACAACAGCATTAGAGAAAAAAAAAAAAAAAAAAAAAAAAAGCGATAATCCTCATTTTCATTTGTGTATTTAATTCATCAGAGGAATTAGACATACATAAGTAAGTAGGTAATAGATAAATAAATAAAAGAATAAAAAAAATAAACAAAGCAAAAACAAAATAATGATGGAATCTATTTGTAGGCAAGACACTGAAAATTGACATTCCAGTATTCTAATTCTACCATGAAACACATGTGCCAATGAAAATACCAGACATGATCTGTAAGGAGAGAAAATATTCTCCAGTAAGAATTATATATATGGATCTTTATATGTTTCTTTTACAAAGATGAGAGAGAAAAAAAACAACAGTAAAATAATATCTAATCACAGAACAGCATGTATGTATGCATGTATGTATGTTGTGTGTGTGTGTGTGTGTGTGATTAAGTTGAACTTGTCTGTATTTGAATGTCATATATACGTTTATTAGTGTGTGTGGTACATATACTTATTGTTGTTGTTGGCACTCCATCGCTTACGACGTCGAGGGTTCCAGTTGATCTGATCAACGGAACAACCTGCTCGTGAAATTAACGTGCAAGTGGCTGAGCACACCACAGACACGTGTACCCTTAACGTAGTTCTCGGGGATATTCAGCGTGACACAGTGTGACAAGGCTGAGCCTTTGAATTACAGGCACAACAGAAACAGGAAGTAAGAGTGAGAGAAAGTTGTGGTGGAAGAGTACAGCAGGGTTCGTCACCATCCCCTGCCGGAGCCTCGTGGAGCTTTAGGTGTTTTCGCTCAATAAACACTCACAACGCCCGGTCTGGGAATCGAAACTGCGATCCTATAACCGCGAGTCTGCTGCCCTAACCACTGGGCCATTGCGCCTCCACAAATACATATACACAAACAAAATATACAATACTATGAAACAAAATGTTCAGAGAAAAATTGGTAGGATGGTGTGTCAAGTATTATTTGCAGTATACAGGTGTATTTGAATGTGTGTATTGAGCCATGAAAGCAGGCACAGAACAAAGTGCAGAGAATTCAGACTAAACAGATAGAAAAGAATAGTTAACGTTACACAAGACCCCGAGAGAACATGAACTTATGTGGTGTACATGCATGCATTTGTATGATTGAAGCAGCAACATGTTTTTGGGATTAAATTTGCAGTGTTGCAACCATGTTTAATGTATTTAACACACACATGTGTATATATATATATATATATATATATATATATATATATATATATAAAAACAAATAGTAAATGAGTATATGCATATATACGTACAGGTATGTGCATACCGACATCCACCTGTATGTATAGGTGCATATCTGGGTACAGGACATTGCAAACAAACATAGACGAGAACACACGAGCCACATAGAGAACATTCTCCTTCATCAGCCACCCACGTTTTAACACCGGCGTTTCGTGCATACCGACACTTTCCATTAGGTTGCATCACAACACACACACACTACACAATTGAAATAGAATATGAAGCAATAGAAATGTTTAATTGGATGAAAGAACAAGGACGTCTTACAAAATATTTAATGCAACTTATACATAAATATGTTTGATCTTAAATACATCAGCATAAAATACTCTTGTCTTTTTTTAACATACATAAGAATAAAGGCAATATAGACGCAGGTGTGGTTGTGTGGTAAGAAGCTTGCTTCCCAACCATATGGTTTTGAGTTCAGTCCCTCAGTATGACACCTTGGGCAAGTGTCTTCTACTACAGTCTTGGGCTGACCAAAGCCTTGAGTAGATTTGGTAGATGGAAAGTGAAAGAAGCCTGTTGCATATATATGTATATGTGTGTATTTATGTCCCTGTAACTTAGCAGTTTGGCAAAAGGGACTGAGAGGATAAGTATCAGACTTAACAAAAGAAGAAGAAAAAAAATAATAAATACTGGGACCGATTCATTCTTCAAGGCAGTGGCCCCAGCATTACTGCAGTCTAAAGACTGAAACAAGTAAAAGATAAAGTTAGTATGATGTACTGTCTGTTCTTTATCCACCAAGTCATCTTCGAAGTCACTGCTGTATTAGTTAGAAATAGTAACCAAATTTCTATTGGAATCTGTAGTCCTAGATAGTCAGAAAACAGGAATGAGTGATGATCACAGTTTGAACACCTATAATTTTAGAATTTCTCATTCAGAGTTACCCTTAGACACAAACTAGGTCACATTTTTTGTTAGGTCATAACACAAAACAGTAAGTGTTTTGAAGGTCTGAGTAGCCTAGTAAGTAGTTTTAGAGTAGCAAATTAAAATCACAAACTAATTTTTATTCTCAAGCTAAAAAAAAAAAAACAAAAAACAAAAAAACTAGATGTTTTTATCTTATTTTATATTCATCAGTTTTCATGATAATGAGAAAGGTAGCAGTTTTATCGGCATAAACAAAGTACTGTTCATAAAGATAAGTGGATTTAGTTTACACATACACACATATATACACCAAAATTTAAATTCATACAGAAGGTTTTAAGTTTATAGGTAATAAATGAAATATTGCAATGTTTATTTGTCCCCTTGAAGTATGAATGAAATGGCTACAATTGGGAATTACACAATGGTGACCTAACTTCATCATTTGTGTGTATCTATATATATATATGTATAAAATGAGCAGAAAACTGGTATGATATTCAAAGCTTTATAGGACATACACGTGTTTCAACAACATGCCAAAATAATTACATAGCGTTATGCAACTTGTATTGCACCTCATCAATGTCTCACCATACTTGGCTTGCATTTTCCACTCTAGCCTATCTTGAGTCTCGTGCCCCACATCATACTACACTGGATACTGGAGTGGAGTACAGAACTCAATGAAGAGTTCAATTTTAGCTGCATGTTTTTTGGATATATGTGTGTGTGTGTGTATATTGTTTGGGGGTGGGTGGGAGGGTGTGCATAATGAGCTGTTGCATTATCTTTAGGATACCAATGTAGTGATTTACAGGACTGTACACTGTAATAGCTTTAATCTCCAGATCAATGGTGTGATTTGAGCTTAACAGTGAAAGCTAATGAAATATTTGTCAACAATACATTAAGCGTCTGCAAAGAAAAGAGACCTCTACCCTAATTCACCTCCACATGGTAGCTACAACATATTTATAACTTGGGCCAGTGCCCCCAACATGGCCACAGTCTAATGACTGAAATATGTTAAAGATACAAGAAATGACCAATGACATCTATGAATCAATAAATCCTTTGATCAGTAATCCAAACACTTTTTCTCTTTCAGCCCTCTTTCTACCACAAACAATGCCCCATTGGAATTCCCTTACCAGCCATGTTTTTTTCCTAATGAAGCCAACTGAAAGATATTCCAGTGATTGCAATAAATAGTGTAGAGGATAGTGCATATACAGTTAATAGACAGGCCATTTAACAAGGGATGTATAAAATATCTTAATTAGAAAGTAAATAAAAAAAAAAAAAGAAGAAAGCTACCCACTTTACAAATCTCAATTGTAGAGGAATTGCTTTAAGCTGATAACAAACTTAAGCCAGTTTCTTCCTAATTGTTCTTAATATGTTTTTTCCACTTAAACAGTGATTCATTTATTATCAGATAAAAGCGGGCATGGACAGATAATCTGACAAATTAGCAGAGTTCTGTTTACCAAAAAATATTAAATTCCTTTTAACATGCATCAGAGTGAGTCAGTAGTGGAAACCAATTTTTTACATAAAGTGACAGGCTCTTCTGCAGTTAATTTAAGAATGACTAACTTTAACTACAAGGTCAAACACAGAGTTGAAAGATAGTACATGTGCACGAGTGCAGGTTTTATAAAGATGATTAATTTACATTGCTCAACTGAAATCTACTAAAGAATTATAAGAGTTCTACTATAAATTTTACAATTAAAAGTTCTAAGGATAAGAATTTTATTAACCTCATATATACATACATTCTTTTCACATTAACAACATTCATGCAAACTTCCCCCCCCCCCCCCCCCTCCCACTTAATTTCAATCAGTGGAGTGTGGTGACTTCACAGAGAGATTGCCTTCACCCCAGCATTTGATGAATACTTATACTAATACCAAAAATCAAAGTTGACTTAAACAGGATTTGAACTCAGAATGTAAAGGGACAAAACTAAATATTGCAAGATATTTAATCCAGCACTAAGCCAATCCTGCAATTTTCTGATCTTACATTTCAGCTCTTAACATTCAGTATAGCATAAATCTGCCCGACAGCAGGTGTCAGCCAGTCCTATACAACCTGAAATCATGTGAATCAAAACACTATTGGGGGTTTATATTTGTTTTAAAGCCAGTTACCAACTTTCTAATCTAAGGAAGAAAACTCTTCCTCTTCTACCACTTATTTACATTCTGTAACATTCACTATTAATATTAATTTGCATTTTGGATTGTTCCAATATATTCAAGAAATTTTTTTAAAATCAAAACCTTGGGACATTACTCCTGAGAGGAGTAAATAACAGCTTATCTGGAAATTTCATAATGCAAAAGGTGCCAAAAAAAAGGTGTTTGCTTGTCTATGTCTGTTATTAATTACGATTGGTTGCTAACATCTCTTTCCATAGACATTTTTTGAGCATTTTTCATACTAGATATACTCTAAAGTATACAGTTTGGTTCTTTATCTTCTGTGCTATTCTAATTTGCTTCAACTTGATTAGTGTGAAGTAATACAATAAAAGGAAGCAGTTCCTTTAGCCTGAAATAAAAAAAAATCTCAATAGAAAGGACACTAGTCTCACAAACAATGACACAATAGAGAGTACAATTTACAGGGCAATGTTTTAGGGAAAGAGTTAAACAGAAATTCATAGTCCTTTGGAGAGTTCAACCTGTTAGTGAGTGAAAGTTACAAGCTATTCTAACTGGATTTCGCTGCCAGAGATTCAGGATGAGGCCTGTCTTACCTGGAGTTAGCAAATGATGGTGACTTGTATATTACAGGTAACTTTCTCAGGTAGGAACTGTACTTATTCTTTGACAGCTAGGTCAAGTAAAGCCAAAAGAACCACGCCTTGCTCAAAACCCATCACAAAATGACTAGTTGGCAATGAACTGTCAACCAAAGACATTCATGCAATTGTTTAGCCTCTCAGGTCTGTCTTTATAGAGTAGACCTTATTGACCAAACAAAAAGTGGCTGCTGTTACTAGTAAGTTGAATGATCTCATAGAAGCATTTTAGAAGAGGTAGTTGAGTAGTAGTAGCTGAGCTACTTGATGATAATAATGTATTAAATTTTGACAAAAAACATGCTGGTATTCAATATTTCAGTTGACAGAGAGTAAAATGTTAGCAAAATTATATTGCACCCATTTTACTATCCAGCTTTGATAACTCGATTATTAGTCTGACTGTAGAAGAAATAGGCATAACAAATTTAGTTAAGTGCTATGGATTGGCAGAAACATTAAGGTATTAAATAAACTATAAAAAATAAGGAAGCTACTGTATTTTTCCTTCTTTCCACTACAAATAATGATTAGTTAGGCAATGGGTTAGTCACTGACTCTGTTGAACGATGACCACAATCAAAGCTTTGGACTCACAACTGCAAGCCAACTTGCTAAATATACAGTGCTTATTCAGTCCAGGATTGTACCAACTCATGGTACCTATTTTCAGCTAATGGGGCTCTGAGCTAAAAAGAATTTTCCATATGAAGAACAATACCAATATTCAACAAAACCCAGAAGAAGAAAACTATTTCTAGGTGCAATCCTATGGTCATTCATGACCGAAGGGAGTCTTTACCCTTTTATCCACAAGCATACATACACAGACACATAAGGACATATACACATACAAACCCGAACCCAAAGAAATCAAGGATAATTTTCAAACTACTATTTATATTCTTATAACAGGAATGTTTAGTATGAGAGAAAGTGCAATGCAGGCAATGCCCAGTTCAAAACCATCATCTGGCACCTTGGGTGCTTTTAGCAGCATCCACTTTGTAGCAAGGTGTGGGGATACCTTCTTCTCTTCCAACCAGTCTCAGAAGCCTTATAAAGGGTCATGGGCATCACCTTTTCTCCTGACTGTATGATTAAAAAAAAGAAAAAAAAAACTTGAAAGAGAAAGAAGAAACAAATATATAAATGAAAGCTACCTCTGCAAGGAGACTCAGCTGACTAGAAGTAGCAACTAAACCTACCCCTCAAAATATGTTATCAACTAAAAAAAAAAAAGTCACATTACATCATATAGTCTTAGATATACTATGCCTGGAAATTAAAAAAAAAAAAGTGGAATAGTCGTGACTAGACTGTTTAAAATCACAGGCCTGCCCAAAGGCTAAACACCACCACCAGACTAAGCTATGTTACTGATGCTATTTTCATTGACAATCCAGCAACACTTTAACTGCATCAATATGTCAGTAGTAACAACAGAAATTTTTAGCTAATGACTCAGCTGACATGACAAGCAATGCAAATATCAGATTGAATCAACAATTCAGGTTCTAGCCTAAATTGGCCACAAAAGTGGCTGTTGAAAGACCAGACAGACAAACCTCTCAGATGTCAGTAGGCTTTATTTCATTATTAAACTGCTTTAGCATATTTTCACTTCTTTTGCATAAATCTTAGATAATTGGAATCTCTTCTCATATTGATCTGGAATTATACACCCACATCTTCTCCATCAACGTCAGTCATCTTTCAACACCTGTTTTAAATTGTGTCATGGGTTGAATAGGTTTGCAGTTCATTGCATCACCTTACTATTGTATTTTGTCTCCAAGTGTCAATTATAAATAAATAAATCAAATTAAAAAAAAACCTGTTTAATCTCAAGTCAGCTCTAATCAAGTAGATCTATGACCAAAGGCATTCTAACTGTGACCTTGCAAGCCTCCCTCCTTTGGTGCATGATTTGAAGGAGATTTGTCGCACACATATGGTTGTGATACATATGGCTGGTGTACACTTATCAGATGGGTATATTGGGCTTTATATATTTGTACCCTAGTGTCACTTTGATGGCATACATTGCTGTCTCAATAATAATAAAAATAATGATTTCAAATTTTGGCACAAGGCCAGCAATTTAAAGGGAGGGATAAATTAATTACATTGAGCCCAGTGTTCAACTGGTACATATTTTATCGACTCTGAAAGGATGACAGGCATAATCAACCTTGGTGGAATCTGAGTTCAGAATGTGAAGATGGACAAAATGCTACTAAGCATTTTACCCAGCATGCTACTGATTCTGCCAGCTCACCACCTTAATAATAATAATGATGATGGTGGTGATGTGTCAGTCGCTCATGTTAATTTTGATGGGAGTGATCACCATCATCATCATTATTTCACATTTCTGGTAATATTTCAATATTTTTATATTTTACTTTTGTAACTGCTGCCAACTAAATTGTATGAGGCAAAATTCATACAAAATGTCTTTTTATCCTCAACCCCCACCTCTCTCTCTCTCTCTCTAAACCCAGAAGAAATATTTACTTTAAAGATTTGTCTCATAAAAAATTTTTTTTCACAAACAAGGAATAAAAATAATGCTTCCACTAAGTTTAACAGAAAGCCAAAGTGTTATATATTCCTTGAAATCTGTGACTAGCTAATGCTACTGACTTGAATGTTGTCTTACAAATTCTACTTTTGAAAAAAAAGACGGAGGAAAAACATTTTCAGAGATTTTTTCCAAATGTGCGTATATGTATTTTAAAACTACCTCTATTGTATAGATGGCCTATTTCATAGTTAAAATAATGGCATACAGCACTGACAATAGAAGATAGAGAACATGTAAGTGAATATGTTAAATATTCCTATGTCAAAGTTATGAAGATTTTGCTATTATACTTTTGGCATTATTTATGTAAACTGGTTGTCAATTTCCGGTAATCTCAGAGAATGATATCAAGAATGAGCAGTAGACTTCCAATACAAGTATTTTTATCAAAAGTCACAGATGCACACACATGCAATCTATGTAAATGTAGCAGAGTTAATTAACTTCAAATACACTGCAGTTTGAATTAAAATAGGGAAGCAATGCAACATATGAACAGTAAAGAGAAAAGAAGGGAGGGAAGAGAGGAGAAGAGAAACAGAGATAGAGAAATAGATAACACGGCAGTATATCAAGTTACCAAAACCAATTTGAAGATAAAGTCTAATGATAGCTTAATATAAAAATATTCCCAGTATATAAAATCCTACTGTCCTTTATTTTCTATTCATGATCACAGATGAATAAAGTCAATAGATTAAATATCTAAAAAGAAAGGAATATGTTGTCATTATTATCTACATCATCATTATGATTGATGGAATCGCAGAAATAGTACAAAATTGAACTAAAGCATTACAATACTTAGTTTTTTTTTCTTCCTACTACCTACACTCTGTTTTTAGTTGAAATACTGATTAGATTGACTTTTCATTTCAAATTTTCCAGGATCATAGAAATGTGTAGTCTTGTGCCATGGTAATTAATTATGATGCTTTATACACTCCAAATGTAAATTTTATTGATGTCAAATCCAGGACTGATACCAGTCATGTATTTGTGTCAATTTAATCAACTATGCCCACTTGTGAAATCTTTACCCTTGCGCCTCGACTAGAAACCACAACTATGTACTTACCAGAGGATTTTGGCCCATATGGGACTAGATTCTGTGCTATTCTTCATTTGTATAAGATGATAATCTACTACCTGTTTATTATACTAAAACATCTTTGAACAGGTTAGTTGTTCTGTTATATCATATCAAAACCAAAGATTCTGATATATGAATTATATGAATTACATTCAACCAGCTAACAAACGAAATTTATTTATAAATTGAATTGATAATTTATTAATTTATCAAGCACTATATTATTTTACTTGCCAAGTTCCACTTCAATGGAATGTTTTCAGGTACCATTCCTAACATTAATTGGCACATGCCAGAAATTTTGGAGAACAGGAAGGAATGATTACAGTGATTTCAAATTTTGGCACAAGGCCAACAATTTTGGGAGAGGGGTAAGTTGATTACATCAACCCAAGTGTTTAACTGGTACTTATTTTATCAACCTTGAAAGGATGAACGGCAAAGTCAATCTTGGCGGAAACAGGAAGGAATAATTATATTGATATTAGTACTTGACTGATATTTTATTTCATTAAACATGAAGAAAAGCACCCGTGCCAGTACTGCGTAAAAGCACCCAATACAATCTATACAGTGGTTGGCATTAGAAAGGGTATCCCGCCATAGAGACCATGCCAAAACAGACATGGAGCTTGAACAGCCCTTCAGCTGGTCAGCTCCTGTCAAACCGTCCAACCCATACCAGCATAGAAAATGGAGATTAAATGATGATGATAGTGATGAGGGATGAAAGGCAAAATTTACTTCAGTGAGTTGGAACTAATACTACAAAACATTTCACCTGAAGCTCTTGTGATTCTGCTAATTCACTGCCCCTAATTCTAAACAGAGGTTTAACGCTAAAATTAGGAAGAGGGCAGTCAATTACATCAACCCCAGTACTTGATAGGTATTTCATTTTCTTGATTTCAAAGGGATGAAAGGCAAAGTCTGAACTCAACAGAATTTGAATTCAGGATGTAAACAGTTGGAACAAGTACAAGACAGTCTGGCAGACAGCCACACCTTTTGAAGAATGAGTACAGCTGATTATATCAAATTCAGTGCTTTACTAATACATATTTTATTAACTCTAGAAAGATGAAAGGTAAAGCTGACCCGAGTGGGGACTGAACTCTGAATGCAATACTATATACTACAAGGCATTTTATCTAAGCCTCTACTCACTCTTCCATCCACCACTTACTCTTTTACTCTTTTACTTGTTTCAGTCTTTTGACTGTGGCCATGCTGGAGCACCGCCTTTTAGTCGAGCAAATCGACCCCAGGACTTGGTAATAAATACCATAGAGACAAAACCACCAATATTTTTCTGTACATGTCTATGTGGGGAATTGTTGATTACATTAACTGGTATTTATTTTATCTACTCCAGAAGAAGAAAAAGAAAAGACAAAATTAACCATAGCAGGATTTGAATTGAGAAGCAAAAGTAACGTACTTAAAAATTGCAGCCAATTTCTTCATATAATAGTAGGAGACTTTAGAAATACCCTACAATGTTGGTGTATAGCAAAAATTGGCATTATTTGGAACTGCATGCATACTGTGTAAAGTACTGCCTGCCTGAGGTCCTTGTTGTGACTTGACAGACAGTATACTCAGTATCTTCATTCTACAATGTCACGATATTGGATGCTGTGAGAGGTCTTCAACAACAACAACAACAACAATAATAATAATAATAATAATAATATTTGCTTGTCAGTTGTTTGACCATAACCAGCTAAGCATGTCCTTTGGTAGCTGCTGATATGTACATCCCTGATCACGAGCAGAAGTCGGGGAGCATCATAGCCATGTGTTGAGAGGAATTCTTTGGAGTTTGAATAATTCACCTCTGGAAACATGAGTGTTTCGTTCAACATCCTTAAACAATCTTTATTGAAGGACCGTTTGAGCAGGATGGGCTACTTGACCTGAAAAAAATTTTAACTGCCCCCCCCCCACCTGCAAGGTTATGCACTGTTTATCTTGATACGAGATCACCATGTTGCACACACATGGTTGTGATGCATGTGCCTGGTGTACCCTTATCAGATGGGTAGTCATGATAGGTGCACTGGGCTTTGTATATTTTACCCCAGTGTCACTTTGATGGCATGCACTGCTCTCTCACTCAATAATAATAATAATAATGGTTTCAAATTTTGGTAGAAGGCCAACAGTTTTAGAGAGTAAGTGTTAGTAAATTACATTGATCCAAGTGCTTAACTGGTATTCATTTTATCAATCTGAAAAGGATAGACAGCAAAGTCAACCTTGGTGGAATTTGAACTCAGAATGTGAAGAGCCTGAAGAAGTAATAATAACAATTTTTTCTACTAAAGGCACAAAACCAGAAATTTTTAAGGGAGGGGGTAAATTGATTACATCGACTCCAGTGGTTATCTGGTACTTAATTTGTCAACCCAAAAAGGATGAAAGGCAAAGCTGACCTCAGCAGGATTTAAGCTCAGAATGTAAAGAGTCAGAAAAAATGCCACCAAGCATTTCTTTTTCTGGTGTGCAAATGATTCTGCCAGCTCACTGCCTTAATGACGGTCACTCCTGTCGAATAGGACATATAAGTGTTTGAAGGAAAGAAAAGAATTTAAAAAAAAAATAGATTAAAAAGTAATAGAAGCTGCATCTATTTTCGATGGATGCCTGAATGTAATTTGAGTTCAGGTATGGAGTTTGCTATGAAGTTACAATGAGGACAATGATGATTTTAATTTTACCCCAGAACAGGAAAAATGTGCCTGTTGATTACAGGATATAATTCTTTTATTGTTCTGTTTCTTCAACTCAAATTATTTAGATGCATGATGATGATGATGATAAATTTCTAACATAGGCACAATTCCACATTTTTAGTGGAGAGAGAGGTATAATCAGTCATAAGTCAACAATTTTGCCATACCATCCACTGAAAGCAAATGTATATTTAACAATAATAATAATAAAATAATTAGCACCTATATTTTACTTAGTTATTATCTGATCTAACATATTGCCAGAATCAGTAAAGAGATAACGCAAAATATGTAAATACTTCAGAAAAAGAAACATAACTAAAAGACATTAGCAGAGATACAAGCATTATTATTGATTCAAAATAGTATACCAGAAGCTATTTTCTGCTGTTTAATGCACTAATATAATCATATATTAAGCACAGTAATATTATTTTATAAGGAAATGGCTTATCTTTTTTTTTCACTTTCTCAAGTCCATATGTATTTTTCTTAGCAGTGTTTTTAAGTACAGTATGTATGTAAACAGAGTTTGACATAAGCCAATAAAACTTACTAGAAAGAGAAATAAATTTATATATATATATATATATATATATATATATATATATATATATATATATATGTGTGTGTGTGTGTGTGTGTGTGTGTGTGTGTTTTTAAATCTAGTTAATTTAAACAGTTTAAATATAAGATTGGTGACATCTTTGTCATATCAGACCACTGACCAGCTATGGCAAAGTGACATCTCTCACTAACATCAAATAAAATCAAGAAAAGAAACCACCATATGACTGGTTTAAGCAGCAAAAGATGATGAACCCATTAGCTTTACACAATATCAAGCATCCTGCAGTGCTTCTTACAGATACAGCTTATGCTGATGACTTTTGGCCTTAATGTCTGAAAGTATTGCTAGTACTGTTTTTCACAGATTGGCTTACATACAAAATGAAGTACATGATTTACAACAACGACGATAGGCACCTGTTAACAATGAATGAATAAGAGTTGGAAAAAGTAGATGATTTTTTTATATTTGGGCTCATGGGTTGATGCAAGTGAGGACATCAAGACTAGCATTGCTAAAGCATGGTCAGCTTTGTCAATGATGGATACCATATAGAAATCAAATCTAAAGAGATCTTAATATTAGTTTATTTTGAGTGGCAATAAAACCTGAGTTCTTATACAGATACCCAACATAAACTCTACGGCACAAGAAAGAAAACTAGATAGAACATACAAAAGACTTCTCAAACCTTCACTTAACATCAAATGGCAGTCCCACACAACAAACCAGGTTCTTTATAGTAATCTTCGATGATTTATCTCTACTATAATGGAAAGAACTCTGCTTTTGTAGCAAGGATGAAGTAGTGATGTAGGGACCAACACAAGGAAAGCAATCTAGTAGTCACCCTGCTAGGATATTTATTGACCAACTGGTTGAAAACACGGGTCTACTGAAGAGTGATCCACCAAGAGTAATACAGGAGAGGGAATTCTAGAGATAAGTGGCTGATGGAAATTGTATATGGATGCAGGAATAAGTTGTCACAACAACTGCTTATGTGCAAATTATAAAATGAACCCTGGCATAATGTCAACGATGTCTCTTACTTTTGGTCAAGCTAGTTAACCACACCACTTCCCTGCAATACTTCTGTATAATATAGAAACACAGAAAACAATCTCACAAAGTATTTCCTTGAAGTGCTCATGAACTGTCAGTAGCAATGGGTTCATTTAGAAAGTAGTAAGGTGGATATCTCCACAACATATTTTTGCCTTTGTAGTTTAATAGGAATAACAGCTAAATCTCCCCAAATTACATGCAGACTACTATCTTAAAAAGAAAAAAATATCTCAAAAAACTCACTGGATAATGTAGTCCCAGATATATATAAGTGTTGGTTAACTAAATGCTGTTCCTACTATAGCTGTAGGTGGACCAATGCTTTTTGTGGGTGAATTTGGTAGGTGGAAACCGTGTGGAAGCCCATTGTGTGTATGTGTATATTGGTGTTTGTCTTCCCTAACATTTGACAACCAGCAGTGGGTTGTTTATGTCCCTGTAACTTAGTGGTTTGGCAAAAGAGACCTGAGAGAATAAGTAGCAGCCAAATCAAGACTTGAATCACAACCTACTCTTTAAAAATAAAAGGAATAAAGATAATGTAGTCCTAGATATCCCCTACCAAGGGGGATGGTGAAAGATGAAATATCTTTGCATATACAATAACAACATCATTTACCAACAAGACAAATTCATTTTATACTGACATTAGCAAAGAGAACTGCAAGTAGTTAAAATGATATGACTTGCAAATAAAGCAGAAAGAGAGAGCCACATTGTCTAATAGATGACTGACTGCTGGTTAGTTGTATACATAATGTCATTGATTAAATACTCTTGCCAGTTGATGCCCTATGCCATGCTTACTGGGCTTTCCCTACGTCTCTAGCCATGCGTGGCTGTGGACAGCATTGCTAATATATATGAAGAACTCTACTTAGCAGCCCTACTCAGGAGACATCATTAACTCTGGAACAAGTGTTCCCACTATGTAAAGCCAATTTATAGATCCGAATAACATATATCAAAACCTTACAGCTTACACACTCCTTCACATATATTAAAATAGACAGATAAGGTAGGGAGATGCACATGACATTTGCAAGTCAGCCTAAACTGGTGAAATTGATGGAGTTGACGTTTAGCTTGAATATCTCTGGTCCAGCATCTGTAATAAAATCATGAATGAGGAAGTGATTCCAGAGTTTTTCAGTTCTGGAGATAGAAGACTGTGTGAAGTCTGGAATGTGAGACTCGGTAAAAGTGATAAAAGTAATGAGAAACAGTTTACATGCATACTTGTGTGGAGTGGGTATGCAACTAGTGAGTTCAGAGAAGCTGAGGTCATTATAGCAGCCACAGAGGAAGCAGAGAGAAGAAGTAATTCATCTGTAAGCTGATGACTGGAATATGTTGGTGAAGGAATCTTTGTTAATTAACTGATTGGCCTTGTTTTACATGAAATCTAGGATGTTTGTTTCTGGGTAGCTAGTAGCAGCAGAGTCTATCAGATGTATGCAGTATTTCAATGTGGGTCTCTTTATATGTCAAGAATACCAGAGTTACTGCATTAGACATTATCAATCCTTTCTCTTTTGGGTGGTTAAAAAATGACAATTACTGATTTCTTTTCCAGCTATAACATCTGTAAAAACCATTTTATATCATTAAGAGCTGTTTGGCATGAGAGAAAAAAAAATAACAAACAAACAAACAAAACCTAGCAATAAGAAAAAGTAAATAACTAATTACAAATCCCTTTAACATGTCTTAACTCCTCTGTAGCTATGTTTCTAACAAAATACACAACCCATATGTTTTAATTAATTATTTAAATAATTTAGAATATAGAAGTGTTAACAAATGTAGCTAGCTCCTCCATCATCAAAGTGTCACTTGAAACATAATGAAAGGTCTTTCTTAGAATTATGAATGAATGTGTGGATGTGTGGTAAGAAGCCTGCTTCGACATGATATTAAGTTCACTCCCATTGCATGGCATCTTGGGCAAGTGTGTTTAGCAGAGAAACTCAATATGCGTGTATACACACACACACACACACACACACACACACATATATATATATATATATATATATATATATATATATATATATATATATATACAGGGTGGCCCAAACTTAGTTTTACAGTTATTCAACTATCTCTTTCACATTCATATATTAACAGTTTAGATCTTAATTATAAAAAAAACATGAAACCATTATTCTATGCTAATTTAGTTAATTTTGTCAAGCTCCCTTTTCAGTTTGTAAGATAGAAATTTCAAGTTAAGAAAATGTTTTAAAAGAAATTTCAAGTGCCTATGTGATAACTGTAAACCTACTTTTGGGTCACCCTCATCATCATTGTTTAACGTCTGCTTTCCATGCTGGGATGGGTTGGACGGTTTCACTGAGGAATGGTGAGCCAGAGGCTGCACCAGGCTCAATCTGTATATACATACATACATATATACTTATATGTTTGTTTCCATGTGCATATGTTACTGCCCCTTTGGCTTTGCATGATAGTTGTAAACAAGTGTCACTGTCAGGCAAGCAGTGTCCTTTGCTTCCAAATATTCTGTGGAATTCTGGCCATTGGGAAATATCATCTTACCTGGAAGCAAGTGAGGGTTCACAATTCCATCTGATGCACACAAGCATGGACGAGTGGATGCTAAAATAATGATAGTGATGATGATTTAAATCTAAACACTTTCAGATGCATGCATTTTTTGGTACCCTAGTCTCCAGAGCCAGTTGCTATCAAAGGAATTAAGGGACACTTTATGTTAATATTAGTTTCAAATTTCGGCACAAGTCCAGCAATTTCAGATGATGGGGTAAGTCGATTATATTGACCCCATTACTCTTAACTGGTACTTATTTTATCAACCTCAAAAGGATGAAAGGCAAAATCGATCTTAGTGGAATTTGAACTCAGAACATAAGGAGAGACTAACACAGCTAAGCATTTTGTCCAGCATACTAACAATTCTGCCAGCTCACAACTTTATATGTTACTGTCATCAGTTAGAATTTATAGGAAATATCATATCAGACGCAGACGTTCAAATTTTTCTCAATAAAATGTAATATCATATATTATATATACTTGCATATCACAATCATCTACATTAGAGTATTTCTTTCTTTTTTTCTTTTTTTTTTTTTGGATAATTTTATATGCTTTCTTTAAACTTGTTTTATTAAGCTGTTAAATATGTGTAATTGGTTAGTAGATAAGAGGAAAACTAATTTAAATGTTTTGAAAAAAATTCTTCGAAGTTATATTCTTGCCAACTAATATCAGAGTTCTCTTTAATGATTATTCATATTATGTTAACTTATTCTAATTAATTATTTAATTTTTTTTTTAATTGTAATTTGATTACACACATAAATATATAGAATTTGTAACTACTGTTTGATCTATGGAGAATTTCCAAAGTAATTATCATTTTATATATGTTAACAAGAAAACTATGGTAATTGAGACACATTTTCAGACTGACAATTTCATATATTCTGTTTTTAGTTTTTGTGAAACTCAATATTACAAACAATTTATAAACATTATCTTGATCAAGAGTAAGTGTTTTTAAAGTAGACACATGGCTTTAAATTTAGGATGGAGGAGGTCAGTCAATTAAGTCAAGCCTAGTATACGACTGAGACTTAATTTTATTGGCCATGCAGGAATGAAAAGCAAAGATAATCTCATGCGAATTTGAACTCAGAGTGTAGAGAGCCAGAAGCAATACGGCAATCAATATGTGTAATCAAATAATAAAAATAAAAATAAAAATTAATTAATTAGAATAAGTTAACATAATATGAATAATCAACACATCTTTGCAACCTATTATCCCTTAATAATAAAGAGAAAAGTTCATTATAAAGGAACCTCTTTGGTGAAACTATCAAGTGATATATATATATATATATATATATATATATATATATACATACATAAAAATACATACACACACACACACATATATATATATATACACACACACACCCTCAAGAAAGTATTCATAATCCAGTGAAGTGAACCCAGAATTTAACCAGTGGGTGCTCCTTGATACTTGATGTAGTTAGTCTGAACCTAGATAATACCTGGGTATTCATATGGTACCTGGTGGGATAATTTATCTCTATATTCTCATTGTATATATATAGCTTATACTGATATGTTTTTGGGTCTTACATACATAAATATATACATATGTAATGGATAATATTAGATAGCTTCAATGGTAAAATAATATTGAAAATTTGTGGAAATAAGAACAAAAAAAGAAGAAAATTATATGTAGAATTCTTTGTGGGTTTTTCAAGAGAACTGAAACAAGATACAAGAGGTAAAACCAATAAGAACAAATATAATTTATATCTGCAAGGTGTAATACAATCTTTGAAGCCATTCCCAGTTCCTATTCCTCAGATAATGCTCCATCTTCACTCTTATAACTCCTCCTTTAATTCCAACATCCTTGCAAGCCACTGCAGTACCAGTAGGCAAGACAATACAAAAAAAAAAAACCCCCACAAAACAAACAACTTTATTAGTATTTCTAATATGATTATCATTATGTTATTCATATAATAAAATACTGTTTAATGATGTTAAAATATACTATTGTGTTGTATTGCGATATAGCTGTAGTGTAGGAACTCCTTTTAATAGTGCTGAGTGCAATATTTGGTATTGGTAAGAGTAATTTTGAACTTTTTTAGAAAAGGTTGAAGAAACCTTGATAGATCTCATATCAATGGTAAGTAAACAATATCATGTTCTAAACAAAATAGAAATGTTTAGAAACCGAAATTAAAGATGCCTCTCCCCCACTTAACAACAACAACATCAACATAAAAAAAGACATGTAATATTGAAACCAGGAAAAAAAAAATTATAAAAAAAAGAGAATCTGGCTTTAGAAAATCTGCCTCAACAAATTCTGTCTGAAGTATTCTAGCGTGGAAAAGTGGACATTAACCCTTTGTGGGCTGGCGGGGTCCCCTGGGATCCCAGCAAAGTTTAAAAGTTATGCAACTTTTACATTTTTATTCAAATGATTTTATATCTCATGACTTTTATTATCAATAGTTTATGTATGCACATACAAGTTTTGAGTTAAAAATTTCCAGTCACATAAATGTTGTAACATAAAAGTATGGTCATTGGGGTCCAACTTGACCCCACTGGCTTTTATCTTCTTTCTTTTTTCAGATATTTTGATGAACTATAAGTCAATTTTCTTCGTATTTGCACTGGTATGAATCGATATACTAAATAATTTTGTTTTATTTTATATTTAATGCTACATGTATAGTTTATGAAACTATAAAAAAAAAATGTCAATAGATTATATCTTAATTCCTCTCCATTAAATGCTAATAATTACAAATATTACCTATAAGTGCTAAATTTCTTGTTCTGTATCATGCACTCACACATATATACAAGATTAAACAAATATTACTTTATGGAAATGCAGAAATGCACAAAAATAAAACAGGGTTTCTCGGGACCCCAATGGCCTTTTGTGCAATTTCAACCCCGCCTCCCCATGAAGGGTTAAATGATAATAATGATGATGGCTTCTTCATGGTAATATTCTGATGACGAAAGTTTCTCATAAACTTCCATACACCAGATTCATATTGAATGATTGAATGTTTCTGGCCTGGTTATAATGCATGTAATCGTAAATCTAGCGCTAAACAATAACATCGATCCAAATCAAACATGAAAGTAATCAAGTGCTATTTGGTAGATAACTTGCATGAAAATATTATTTTTTTAATTTTTAATGAAACCTTGACTAAAACCATTTATTCATTCATTGCTGCTGCTGTTTTCATACAACATACTCATCATCATATAATTTGTTGTTCTCTCAATATTTTATTTTTCTATTTACTATTTTTTTCAGACAGGAAACCACACTTCATTAGAAATATAGTTTACCTGTAACTATATTTCACTACTTATTTCAAATGAAATTCATTACCTGTGTGTTTGAATTAATTTCTGTTCTGATGTAGTGGCGAGAAAAAACCCCAAGAATTTAGAATAATTTAGTCAAAATAACTTACCAAGTGTACAAAACATAGCATTCTTATGTAAAATTATGAAGGAAGGCTTTTATTTAAATACAGGCACTTTAAGACTGTTGTACCTTAGAATGTAAGACAGTTTTAAGTTGGTTAGTATGAAAATGTTTTATAAAAATGTGTTCATTCAATGACTCTGTCTTCTATCATATTCTGACATACACACCGATTAATAACTTGGAATTATGAATAGAATTTCTTTTATATTTCCTCATAATAGTAGCTGGGATTCCTTTCATTGACAATTTGCCACAATAAAAGATTGGTGAAATGATCATGTGACTGTGTTTACATATTTGGTGGAGTCATAAACTACTGGAAGTTGTCTAGTGATGAACAAACTGAATATAAAGACAGAGGTACCATCAGTGCACTCTAACCATAAGCATACAGATATGTACAAACATATATATACATAAGCACAGGGATGTTTACATAATATACATCCTTTTATTAGTTGTATACGTAATATATTTCTTTTATTGGTTTCAGACAGTCGACAGCAAGTGAAGTTGGGAGAACAACTGTCAGAGGTTTTTAGTTGATAATGTCAATCCTAGTACATATTTCAAATATTTATTTCATTCATCTTGATATATATTTAACTGTTAAGTTACAGACAACAAAGAAGGCAATATAAACACACACACACACACACACACAAAAAAAAAAACTGGCTTCTGCATAGTCTCCCCATTACCAAATTCCACTCATAAGGTACTCAATCTGAGGTTGCAGTAGAAGACACTTGCTAAGGTTGCAAGCAGTGGGCTCTAACTTGTGACTAAACAATATGTATAAGCGTGCACGCGTGCGCACACACACACACAAATAAATATACAAATCTCAAATATTTCTCTAGCCATCTTAGATCTTCAAGAACAGTTATAGCAGACAAGAGTAACCTCATTTTTTTTTGGGGGGGGGGGGATACAAGCCACCTGAGGCATCGCTCATCATTAAACAGGCAGGCTGCACTACTAAAAGAATTCAAGGTAATTTTTAATGTCCCTGGATATGTTTGTTCTCATCATTTAAAGTAATATTATTGATTGTTTGGCATCCCGAGTTGGTCAGTTGCACTCTTAATGGATGGTCTAATCACACATAACGTAACAGTCTATATATATATATTCTTTTACTTATTTCAGTCATTTGGCTGTGACCATGCTGGAGCACTGCCTTTAGTCAAACAAATTGACCCCAGGACTTATTCTTTCTCAGACTAGTACTTATTCTATCGGTCTCTTTTGCTGAACTGCTAATTTATGGGGACGCAAACACACTAACATCAGTTGTCAAGGGAAGGTGGTGGGGAGGGACAAACACAGACACAAATACATACATGCATATCTCTCTCTCTCTCTCTCTCTCTATATATATATATATATATATACACAGACACACACACGATGGGCTTCTTTCAGTTTCCATCTACCAAATCCACTCACAAGGCTTTGGTTGGTCCGAGGTTATAGCAGAAGACACTTGCTCAAGGTGCCATGCAATGGGACTGAACCCAGAACCATATGGTTGGGAAGCGAGCTTCTTACCACACAGCCATCTCTGTGCATATATATATATACACACACACACACACACACACACACACATTATATATATATGATGATGATGATGGTCTCTCATCAGAGAAAGAGTATTTTGCAATCTCTTGCTGAACAAACTACACAATTGATTTGTTTATAGTGATCATCTCATTTCCTCCATCAAATTGACGTTGCCTGAACAGGTGCATGGTGTATCATGCCTCAGGTGTCAAAGTGATCACAGAGTAATGTGAGATGAAGTGTTTTGCTCAAGAACATAATGCACAATCCAGTACAGGAACTGAAACCATGATCTCATGATTGTGGGTGTAACACCTTAACTACTAGTTCATGTGACTTCATACACATATACACAGTGAGAAAGAGAGAGAGAAAATAAAGCTATAAATAATACCTATTATATATGTGTATACATATATATATATATATATATATATATATATATATATATATATACACACACACACACATATACTCACACAGACAAATGCACACTATATATATATTGCAAGTGTGTTCAAATATACTACTCCATTCAATAGTAATTATATCTATTCAGTTAAACAATCTTGAAACCAATTAGCTATGTAGTATATAAATTTCATGAAGTCTGCTATCTTTATCACATTAAAATAGAATTCCAATGAAATGTAATAAAACAACATACCATAGCAGCACTTAGGTAAATTTATATGAGAGATATGAAAACTACAAAATAATTTATTTATGTATGCTCCAGATATTTGAATGTTTACATGAAGTGAATCTTAGAAATTAGGTTTTTATTTTTATAAATATTTTTTTTAATAGGTATAAAAGGCATGGCCGTGTGGTTAAGAAGCTTATTTTGTAATCATTTGGTCTTGTGTCCAGTTTCATTACACAACACCTCAGGCAAGTGTCTTCTACTAAAGGCTTGAGCTGACCAGTGTCTTGTGAGCAGATTTGGTAGATGGAAACTGTGTAGAAGCCCATTATCAGTAAATACATGTGTGTCTTTTGTGACTGTTTGTCACTCATTCTCATCACTTGACAACCTGTGTGGGCTTGTTTACATTTCCATAACTTAGCAGAATAAATCAATGCTGTAGAGTCGAAACAAAAAACTTTGACTCTGACTCCTCTTTATGTAAGTGATTGTGGTCTACATATCTCATAAAACATATGCATACGCTTGTACTTTAAGTAGGCCTATATGTTATAACTAGTTTATATTAAAGAATAAAGATACTGCGAGTTAAAGTTGGTACAGCTTTACCGTTTCCGACTCCAGCTACCCCTTAATTGTTTCCGACTCTGACTCCACAGCCCTGGAATAAATACCAGACTTGCAGCTAACAAGAGAGAGCAACATGGGGAGAAACATAGATCTCTAGGGGAACAAGAACTGAAGGAAGAGTTTCAATGGTAAATTGTATAGCAAGATGGGAAATATTCAAGGGAAAAAAATATTCCTGGACAAAGAAAGAGCAACTGCTTGTGTAAGCAATCATTTTGTGTACTTATGGTGTGTTGGTATAAGCAGAGATATAAAATATGATAGTACTCTCTGTCTTTCCACTTGTCTCTCTTGATATAATATGCATGCATGTATGTATATACTCTGTTACTTGTTTCAATCATTTGACTGTGGCCATGCTGGAGCACCGCCTTTAGTCGAGTAAATCGACCTCAGGACTTATTCTTTGGATGCCTAGTACTTATTCTATTGGTCTCTTTTGCTGAACCACTAAGTTACAGGGACGTAAACACACCACCATCGGTTGTCAAGCGATGTTGGGGGGACAAACACAGACACATATATATATACATATATACGACAGGCTTCTTTCAGTTTCCGTCTACCAAATCCACTCACAAGGCTTTGGTCGGCCTGAGACTATAGTAGAAGGCACTTGCCCAAGGTGCTATGATGGTGTGTATTCATTATTACTAACTTTGTGGCTGTTAATGTGTATCGGTGTAGATGCATGTAAAACCCCTACGATGGGCAGATAGTAGTTCTTTAGTCTTGAATGACAAACTATCTAGGAGAAGGATACTCCGAAATTAAACCTGCAGTCTCAAAGAGCATCCATTGATGAGGATCTATTCCTCTTTATGGGTTGTGCTTTTGGTACTTCGCGAGTGGGATTGAGTGAGTGCAAGCTCTCTCCTCACTTTAAAAAGTTTCTGGCACGAGTATTGCTTGAGCAAATTTTGCTGAAGTTACACGAGTTCAATGAATGGGGCTGGTCGTAGCCTAAAAAAAGGCTTAAATACAATTATATATGTATGTATACGCACATATATCATCATCATCATCATCATCATAATATACACCTTTTATTTGTTTCAGCCATTGGACTACTGCAGCTATGCTGGAGCACTGCCGTGAAGGGTTTAGTCAAACAAATCGATCCCAGTACTTATTATAAAGCCTGGTACTTATTTTATAGGTCTCTTTTGCTAAACTGCTAGGTTTCAGGGCCATAAAGAAAGAACCTCACACACACACACACACACAACAGGCCTCCATACAGTGGGAGTGAACTCAAAACCATGTGGTTGGGAAGCAAATATATGTGCTTGTATGTGTATGCATATATGTTTATATGTCTGTGTACACACGCACATATACATACGTGTGTGTGTGTGTGTGTGTGTGTGTATGAGAGAGAGAGAGAGAGATAAAAAGTGTGAATGAGTACACTTGAACCTGATTAAATAGAGTAACTATACTTATCGACGACGTGCTCCTTCTGATATGAATATTTCAGCTAATGATTAGCATGTTCTAAAACTGTAATTTGTCACAGTAATCTAGTTTTTATAGAGGAACACTATCACACACAACACAGTTGTAAATGATAAGTGAACGCTAGGTTTAAAGAGAGAGAACAAAAACAAACAATAAACTTAGCAATGAATTTACTTTAATTGGATGGAAATACAACTTCAGTTGCTTGCTTTCCCTTACGAGAACTGCGATATCATGAGAAACATCAGAAATTCCAAGACAGGCATATTTTGTAAGCTAGGTGTGATCTATGTATTTATGGATGTGTGTTTAACCAGAAAAGGCTGAAAGTAGAGACTGTTAAGGCCATACATATAAATTAACTAATAGCAGCTTAATGCAATTTGTTAGCAAATGATGATGATGATGATCCTTTCTACTATAGGCACAAGGTCTGAAATTCTGCGGGGAGGGGACTAGTTGATTTCATCAACCCCAGTCGTAACTGGTACTTATTACATTGACTGAAAGGATGAACGGTAAAGTCGACTTCAGCGGAATTTAAACTCAGAATATAATAATAATAATAATAATAATAATACCAAATCAACTCATAAAGCTTTCAGTGACTCAGGGCTATAGTAGAAAACGCTTGCCTATGGTGCCACACAATGGGACAGAATTCAAGACTACGTGCTTCCCAACTTAATGTAATTTGTCAGAAAACAATAATAATCCTTTCTACTAAATGCACAAAGCCTGAAATTTTGGGAGAGGGGACTAGTTCATTATATCGACCCCAATGTTTTACTAGTACTTAGTTTATAGACAATGAAATGATGAAAGGCGAAGTAGACCTTGGTGGACAAAATGCCACTAAACATTTTGCTTGGCATGCTAATGATTCTGCCAGCTCACCACCTTAATAATAATAATAATAATAATAATAATAATAATAATAGTAATAATAATAATTTGAAAAGCTGTCAATATATAAGGACCTTGAGATTGAGATATCTAGGATATGGCAATTAAAAACCAAAACCATCCCTGTTGTTGTAGGTGCCCTAGGAATGATCAAAAAAGGTAGTGACAAATTTTTGACCAGATCCCTGGGAAACCAACAATCTATGAGGCTCAAAAAATTGTGCTGACATCAACTGCCAACATTCTCAGGAAGTTTCTCTCCATCTAATATATATGTGCTTTAGGACTCTGGTTGAGAACTGGCCAGAAGATGAAATAAAATGCAAATCAATTGGAAAATAATAATAATAATAATAATAACAATAATAAAAGATGATGATGATGAAAATAATCTATATTTTTACAGAACTTTCAAAATAGAAATGAAAGACGTGATTCTTGATTTTCTTTATTATAAAATCAAAAATATTGAATATGGACAATAGGCCACAATAATCTAGGTGATGAAGATGATGATGATGACGATGACTAAAAATGATAAATAACTATACAAGTGGCTTTTAATCACATATATTTCAAGGTCTAATATTTCATGTATATGAAATAGCTGTCATAAACATAGCCTGATTATATAAACAGAACTATAAACAATCTCTAGTATTGCATTACAACCTATCATTTGGAAATGTAGCAATTTAGTAACAACTGAAAACCACCTTTAGTTCCTCCGTTGTTATATGTAGTTTGCCAAACACCAGAAACACACAATAAAATTTAAAAAATAAAGTAAAAAAAAGCAACAACATACAAACACTATAAACTAGGTATGGCAGTGTTGGTAAGAAGTTCACTTCACAGCCAAATGGTTTGGGGTTCAGTCCCAATGAGTGACATCTTGGGCAAGTATCTTCTACTATAACCCTGGGCCAACCAGTGCCTTGCCAGTGAACCTGGTACATGCAAACTGTGCATAAGCCTCTCATATAAATATATACACACGTGTGTGGATGCGTCTTTGTGTTTGTCATCCTGCCACCCCTGTCTGACAATTGGTGAGGGTTTGTTTATGTTCCCCATAATTTAGTGGTTCAATAAAAGAGACAGAATAAATACCAGACTTAAAAGACCCGAAATAAAACAAGAAACAAACCTAAGTACTAAGGTCATGTTGAACCAAAATCCATTAAGGTGGTGCCCCAACAGGACTGTAGTCCAATGATTGAAACAAGTAAAAATTAAGATATAAAGACAAAAGTGTGAAGGTGTACACTACACATAGCGTGTCCTGTTTGTTGACTCTATGTTGGAACAATTCCAACTTAGTGCATTTGAGATTGATTAAGAAAAACTGACAAAGAGCTAGTTGTTGTCAATGCCACCACTGCCACCACCACCACCAAAATGAAATAACTATTTATTTAGAAGTAGGCAAAAGCTGAAGTTACTGATATAAAGTCATACCCCACATGGCCAAGTCATACAAGGTATGTTTTTTCCTCTTTTTCTTCTTTTAAATGACTAATAAAAATGGATGCATTGAGGTGATTTGTAAAATGGAAAACAAATTTCAAATTTCCTCCAAAACTGTAGCTTCAGCATGAGACTCACAGTAACATATAAACTACTAAGGCGGTGGGCCGATGCCAGACAAAATACTTAGTGGCATTTCATCTGTCTTTGTGTTCCGAGTTCAAATTCTGTCAAGTTTGACTTTGCCTTTCCTCATTTCAGGGGTTGATAAAATAAGTACCGATTGATCACTGGGGCTGATGTAATTGACTTACCCACTCCCCTGAAATTGCTGGTCTTGTGCCAAAATTTGAAACCAATATATAAACTACTAAGACTCAAATGAATGAGGGAGCTTCTGTGCAGTCACTGGAAATTGAAGAATTAGAAACCAAATCTCTCATCACATCTAACCATCATAAAAAAAAAAAAAATAAAAAAAAAATAAAGTGCCTTTGATTAAAGATCTGCTCAATTTGTGCTGATCTAGGGTTAAACAACAACAACAACAACAAGCACTGATGACTGAGTGTGTGAGAGAGAAAAAGAGAAGCAGGAAGAGATCTAATTCACAGAAGTGTGTGAGCCAAAGCTTGTTATTAATAAAGAGACCAGTTACTGGAAGATTGAGTGTAGAAGCATACACACAGACATCCATGCACAAACATAAACCATAGCATGGAGGGAATATATTATGACTGCTGTATATACATACAATGCAAAAGTCAATGAGTTTAATAATGTAGGAATAATCAGTATTAATAAGACAATTAATTGTATATAAAGTATAATGATAACCACCTACTATATATACATCATCATCATCGTTTTAATTTTTTTACTTGTTACAGGCATCTGACCATGACCATGCTGGAGCACTGCCATTAGTCGAACAAATCGACCCAAGGACTTATTATTTCTCAGACTAGTACTTACTCTACTGGTCTCTTTTGCCGAACCACTAAGTTATGGGGACACAAACAAACCAACACCAGTTGTCAAGTGATGGTGGGGGACAAAACACAGACACAGACACACACACACATATATATATATATATATATATATATATATATATATATATATATATATACATAGATACATACATATATGGGAGACCCAGGAAGACAAGGGATGAGGTGGTGAAGCATGACCTTTTGGACCTTGGGCCTCACAGAGGCAATGACAAGAGATTGAGACCTTTGGAGATATATACTATGATTGAGAAGACCAGGTAAGTAAAGTGAAATCACAGCTGTGGCTGATATCAGTGTTGCATAACCAGCCCATTTAAAAGTTCCCTTGAATCGTTGGGCGATATCCTGCACTTGAGAAGACCTATTGAGTCAAGTAAAATCAAAAATCAAAATGCAAATCGTAGTTGTGGCTGACGCCAGTGCTGCCTGACGCCAGTGCTGCCTGACGCCAGTGCTGCCTGACGCCAGTGCTGCCTGACGCCAGTGCTGCCTGACGCCAGTGCTGCCTGACGCCAGTGCTGCCTGACGCCAGTGCTGCCTGACGCCAGTGCTGCCTGACGCCAGTGCTGCCTGACGCCAGTGCTGCCTGACGCCAGTGCTGCCTGACGCCAGTGCTGCCTGACGCCAGTGCTGCCTGACGCCAGTGCTGCCTGACGCCAGTGCTGCCTGACGCCAGTGCTGCCTGACGCCAGTGCTGCCTGACGCCAGTGCTGCCTGACGCCAGTGCTGCCTGACTGGCATCCATGCTAGTGACACGTAATAAGCATCATTCAGGTGTGGGTCGATGCCAGTGCTGCCCAACTGGGTCCCCATGCCGGTGGCACATAAAATGCATCCGCTCTCAGAATGGTTGGTGTTAGGAAGAGCATCCAGCTGTAGAAACCTTGTCAGATCAGATTGGAGGCTGGTGCAGCCTACTGGCTTCCCAGACCTCAGTCAAATTGTCCAACTCATGCCAGCATGGAAAAATGGATGTTAAATCATCATCATCAATGATGATAATATATATATATGATGGGCTTCTTTCAGTTCTTGTCTGCCAAATCCACTCACAAGGCTTTGATTCGTCTGAGGCTATAGGAGAAGACACTTGCTAAAGGTACCACACAGTGGGACTGAACCCAGAACCATGTGGTTGGGAAGCAAACTTCTTACCACAATGTCACATTTCTATTCTTGCATGGGTCAAATGGAATTTGTTGAGGGAGATTTTCTATGGCTAGATGCCTTTCCCATTGCCAACCCTTATCTGCTTTCAAGTGAGTTAATATTTCACCATGGCCAGACATGTTTTTGCAGAATATTGGAAATGAATGACATTCATTTACAACTATCACATTGCCGTCAGGACAAGGAGACACAAACACACATGCACTGAGCTTCTTTCAGTTTTTGCCTACCAAATCCACTCATAAGGCTTTGGTTGATCCAGAGTTAGAATAGAAGACATTTGCCTAAGGTGCTTCATAGTAGGAATGAACTTGAAACCATTGGTGACATGTTATGCTTGAGAAGACCTGTCAAGCTAAGTGAAATCATGGTCATGGCTGATGCTGGTGTCATGTAATTGGTACCCACACTGGTGACATATAAAAAGTACATCCAGCAATAGAATTGAAGTAGAATACACGAAGCCTGTACGTACTTTCTTTCCAACTGTCACCAATAAAAATGGAAAGTTTGTTTATCTTATTTGTTTTTACTAAAATCTCATTTGTTAGTTGCATTCATTTATGTATCACAGTCATGCACTGCATGCCTTAAGTTCATGCAAGAAGAAGAAGAACAACAACAACACAAACAACATCCACTGCTGCCATCACCACAACAACAACAACCAAGTGAGAACATTTCTAAATAGAGATGCAAAGATGTATTTAAATTGAGGATGCACAGCTCATCAGGCATGCAATTTTCATTCCAATAAGAAGCATTTGTGCTATTATATATATATATATATATAAAAGAAAAGAAGCCCTAACATGACATATAACAACCCAATATAGCGGAAAACTAACTAATTAAGAAAAACACCTACAACCAAAAATCACCTACCAAAGATAGTAAAATTAGGAAAAATTCCCTGAGAGAAGCTGCCATTTCAGAACAGAATATGGAGGACATGATGATAAAGACAAAATGTTAAGTGAAAATATGCTACACATATTACACACGGTTGTTTTAAAGAATTGAAAATAAAGAATCTCAAAAAGCAAGAACACATAATCTTGTTATTCCAAATGAAATAAACTAACATTAATGAACAAAGCAAAAAAGTAATCTGACATAGCTAGTTCTCTCGCTATATTAGCTTATGGATCAATCAATTAACTATACACAACTTTATTTACTGTATTAAATATAGGTATCAACACCTAAAACAGAAATTAGCCAACATATTTTAAAACTGTTGACAAATAAAAAGAAAAGAAGACAAGAAACAAATCTAAGAAAGAAAAAAAAAATCACTTTTTAACTTTTTATTTTGCAGTAGTAACCACAAATAAATACGTGTGTATGTGTGTTTGTGTGGTTTCCACTGTGGCAGTTGCTATATATATTTGACAGTAAGCAGCAGTACATTTTCTTTCAGTATTTAAATTTGATATTAAATGGAAACATGCCTGAAGATGCGCATTTCTAAATGTAGAATCATTATAAGTAAAATACACACAAAAATTTTCTTGATATCACTGCATTCAAGAAGCACAAAATAATAGTGCTATTAAGAAGTATGTTCTGGAATGTGTACAAAGATATATAACATACTCTTCAAAATATATTTCAGTAGCAAATAGGCAAGTTCTTTAAGTGTAAAAGTTTAAAAAACCCTTTTATGACCATATTTATGGAATACATTGTCTTTACATTTCATTTCACTTTAAAAATAATTCAGAATTCATAGAAGTTCAATAAAATAAACATTTTCGTTATCAACCCAGTGTAAGGCAGCAAGCAGAGAGATGCATTAGCACAAAATGCATAATGGTATTTTGTCTATCTTTGTGCTCTGAGTTCAAATTTCACTGAGGTTGACTTTGCCTTTCGTCCTTTTGTGGTTGATGAAATAAGTACAAGTTGAACAATCTGACTAATGTAATCAACTAGCCACTCTCCACAAAATTTCAGGCTTTGTACCTACAGGAGAAATGATTATTAACCCTTTCGTTACCAACCCGGCTGAAACCGGCTCTGGCTTTGAGTACAAATGTCTTGTTTTCAAAAGTCTTGATTTAAAATCTTCCACCAAACCTTAGTCATAATTTATGTTCCTAACACTAACTGAATGATAACTAAGTTATTTTACTAAATTCTTTGTTATATTTAAAGTAATTGAAAGAAACATAGAACATCTCAAAATAAATACAGTAATGAAAGGGGTAAACCTGGAACATGACAACTGAACAAAAAAGGGAAAGCAACAATTTAGATGATTGATCTTATGTTGGTTGAAGAATATTTGGCTGTTCAATCATTTGAAGTACCAACTTGTTAAGGTAGTGTACAAGTGGCTGAGTATTCCAAAGAAAAGAGTACCTTTCATGTAATTATAAGGCATAATCCACTTGACACAATGTGTGTAACAAAGCCATACTGTCCAATAAATACAGAGAGAATCCATCTGATAAGCATTGATACTATTTCACTTGCTTACTTGAATGAAGTTTTGTATAAAAAGAGACAGTCTCAGTTAATACACTTAAGGGGATACTGTACAACTGAGTAAATGCAGGTCCTTTTCCTAGTTGCAACTACTTTTTATTTTATGTTGTTAATGCCATTATGAAAAGCTAATTACCAACTGGTGTACAGTCCTGTTCACAAGAAGCAATTTATTTATTCTTTTTCTATTTATACCTGAGATGCATGAAACAAAACAAAATATTGATTATTTAATTGACTGATTATTTGACAGATTAAAAATCAAAGCTTTTTATCAGATTTATACAGTGACTTTAATCAGATATTTGGTCACAGATGCAGGAAGAAAATAAAAAAAAACAAACAAACAGTAAGTCTTATTTGTTTCTTTTTTTATTTTTACCTTTAAGGCTTCATTTTAATTAAATTAGAATTTTAATAGCTTCCCAGAAAATCATTTTGCCAATCTGATCTTATATTTAGAAAACCACAGCAATACCTATATTGTTGATATCTTTAAATGAATCTACAAGTCAGAAGTGGTATATTCTACTTGAAGGAAGTCACTGAGTGAGTCATTTCTCAAACCTTGTGTGTATTGTGTGTGTGTAGTTATCACGTTTCATGTTGGTATGAGTTGGACAGTTAGGTAAGATCCAGTGGGTTCAATATTTTAAATGATGTTTTCTAACATAAGCTCTGAATCACATATTTTGGAGGTGTATAATCTTATATTATAAAAGTCAAGTTGATCTCCTTCTGTCCATCCATCACAACATATATGTAGAAAGAGGGAAGAAGAGGAGGGGGAAAGTTGTTGAGAAAGAGTGAGTGTGAAAGCTAGATAGATAGATAGTGCTGTCACCATAGTAACTAACAAGTTTTGGTTAAAAATGTGGGAATTTTATGCACATGTCTGTCAACACACATGTTGTGTTGGAGACCAGCTTACTTTTATAATATAAGATTGTCCAACAGTGTTTAAATGGTTATTAATCTTCACTGAGAAAGTCAATCTAAACATTATTTGATGATTAACAAATGTTTTTACCAGCAGCATAGTGATGGGTAACAACCTAGTTGATCATAAAACTGACTTATCCACACTTGACTGGATAGAAGGCAAAACCTAACCTCAGCAGGATTTGAGCTGAAAACATGAAAGGTGTGACTAAATATTGTAAGCCATTTGACCAGTCATTCTACTGATATTACCAACCAATAACCAAAGTTAGTATGTTTAATATTATCCAAGAACAGCTAAGTCTCCCATAGAGTAAATAAATTGAATATAGTCTACATAATGTAATGTTAATGTGTATTTGTTTTGATGTAAATGATGTGCACAGACATATTCAGATATTCAGGGAAAGGTGAATTCAGTGTATGAACAGAAGGAAAATATGTAGCAGCAGTATACATTATATATATTTAAAGAGAGTTTGTCTCCTTGTTCAATTTTCAAATGTATATATACATTTGATTGTTTCGATTCCAGACCTTTATAAATTAACTACCATAATTAAAACCACTTAATAGTCAAATCTCATCAGAGTTGGCTAAAGATATACAATTAGGTGTTCATATTCCTGCTTGTTGAGTATACGGCTCCAAACAGTTTGTGTGTGTGTGTGAGAGAGAGAGGGAGAGAGAGAGAGAGAGAGAGAGAGAGAGAGAGAGAAAGATTATTTTTATTTAACAGCCATGTTCCATGCCAGTGAAGGTTAGATGGTTTTATATAACTGTAACTCTGAGCCTTGTAAGAATTCATACAGAATATGACAACTCAACTGACCAAAATTAACGAGAGACAAATTATAATAAAGTTCCTATTGCTTCCAATGTAAATATATATATATATATATATATATATATTTTCCATTAGAACAGAACAACCAAGAATAATATGTCTAGACAACAGATACTGCATTGGTACTGATGGGTATTGCAAAATATTATTAATCTTTCAGCTCCTTGATGATGCTTAATGTGTACACATTTTTTATTTTAATAAGTACATATGTTCAGTTTGGCAAAAATAATGTTGCCACACTGTCTGAAATAGACAAAGCTACAATAATTTCAATAAACTTGTTTTGCTTTTTAATGTTCCATATATGTACCAGTATATGTGAGAGGAATTCAACTAGAACTCTTTAAATTTGTCAAATAAAGACATAGATATCATTCTAAATTAAGAGAAGCTAACCAAATAAATAAATAAACTACCAGCATTAAACGAATTTGATTGAAATATTATTAGCATATGACAGACAAATGACGAATTAAATTGCTCGTTGCCAAACAAGTTGAAATGAAAGCTGTTTGTCAGAATGTTAAGCGAAAACATTGTTTTCTCTGCCAATGCTTTCAATGAAGCAGCTTCATTTAATCTGTATTGATTACATGGAATGCTATGGAGAGGTAAATAACATGCATGTATCAATAAAGTAGTTTTTTAACCTCACATAGTAAAAGAGTTTAATTGAATTCGGAACAAATTATGTATATGAAGAGAGGGAAATGTTAAAACTATAAAAACGACAATAAAAAAAGACATTGTAGAAGAAATGTTTGTAAAAATTTGTCTTCCATTCAAGTAGATCATAAAAATGAAGATGTTAGCTACAGGAACAGGAATAAACATGGTGGATAGGAGTTGATGAAAGAGAATAAATATAAGCAAGTTGTTGTTTCATCTTTATCCTAGCCCCAGTCAAGTAGAAAATGATCAAAGGTATTCTAGTCATGACCATATACTAACCGCAACCCAGACAATATACTGAGGGCTACATTCTCCATTATCCTTTATGAGTTAATAAGAAGGAAGAAATAGGCGGTGAGCTGGCAGAAACATTAGCACGCTGGGTGAAATGCTAAGCGGTATTTTGTCTGTCTTTATGTTCTGAGTTCAAATTCCGCTGAGGTCAACTTTGCCTTTTACCCTTTCGGGGTCGATAAATTAAGTACCAGTTGCATACTGGGATTGATCTAATTGACTGGCCCCCTCCCCAAAACATTTTGGGCCTTGTGCCTAGAGTAGAAAAGAATAAGAAGGAAGAAAGTAAGTAAAAGGGAAAAACATGTGGTTTAAAGATTAGGCTACTATTTCTAGCAGGTTTAAGCAACATGAAAAAGCTTGAAATGTAATGTAAATAAGTCATCGGAGCATGTAACACACTATTATTGATTTAGTATAACAGCAATGTATATATTGTATTGTTATCTTTGTGAATTAGCGTACATTTAAATACTATATTATAGCTTTGTAAAATACAATGTAATTTTCAATACTACTTCAATAATGCATAATGATGCACTTCAGAATAATTTTTCACTTAGCTCTTTCTGAGAGCTAAGAAACACTTCAACTGTGAACACTTGCCAACTCACTTGACTTGTATCTGACCGATTAAGAAATCTTCTCTTATCTCAAAACACCCTCAATTTCATGAACCTATAAAGTGATGTGTACTTTCTTATTTTCTTCTGATGCTTCTGTACAAGACTCCATATATTTTCCATTATTTCATCTCACACAATGCAGCCAGGTCTCTACTCTTCAACACTCATATGCTATTTCTTTTTGTGTAGACTCAGAATCAAATATTTTGTGCAGTCCTTCAATCCACACCTAATGGAACTTTATTCCCACATGCTGTGATATTATGAGTATGTTTAACAACACCAATCTCTCTGGTTCTCAGAAGGGAAAAAAAATAAAACACCTTAACACTCTCCCAAAGTGGGTTCCATTCAAACATTTTGAGATTCTGCAAGATAAGGTGTCTTTTAAACGAAATTTAATAAAAATTTATTCTTTTAAAAAATAAATAAGTGGTATTCATCATTTCAAAGTAATTTGTTTATGTTACATGAATAAATTCTCTCTCAAAGAGGTTTTTTTTTTCCATTTAATGTCTGAGGTGCCAAGGGTCTATAAAATACAAAGGTAGGTTCTGTGGTAGTTTAAAAGTTGTATAGGGGTTATACAACAAACAAAGCTTCGGAACTGCAGCTCTAAGCCTATGAATATCATTGCAATATGTAGTAACAGTGAAAAATAAAGATGAATAACATGCTAAAACAACATTGGATCACCACTTTCAACAGTCTGCAGTATATTATATAACATGACAATTTCATAACTGTCTCACAGAAACTCCCTAAATAACATTTATAACTTAAATGTCTGCAGTCACAATTACAATTTTGCTAAGTGTTAATTTGTGTAGCTTAGAAATTATTGTGCAGTGATAATGCAAAAACACTACATGCTTATGATGTCCATTGAATTTGATGATGACCATCTCCTTTAATTGTGTGTGAATGCTTTGGTGACTGCAGTGGCAACAGAGGACACAAACAACCACAAAGATGACCAGACAATCATAGTTGTTACTACCTATGCTACACCAACTGGGTACCCTTACAAGCAAGGAAATCACAGAAGGGAGTGATATTTCATTACCAATGACTTGTGTAATATCTCAGCTACTGCAACAACAACTACCCTGAGATTCAACATGAGTCATTGAGAGTTCATTTCTCAGTATCACTACCTTTGCTGTAAAAAGAGATAAGAATGATCTTCAAGCAACTGATGTCCCCTCAGATCTCAGGTTAGTGGAAATCCAGTAACACACACACACATATGTTATGTGCTGAATAAACAAAAACAGGATAAGAAATACTTAGAATAGCAAATTCAAATTTAAATATTGGATTATATTTTTATCTATTTATATAATGTTTGAAGGATATTGGATTGCTGTTATGAACAAGACAATCACAGAGACTTTGTGATTAATTCACTGATATTATTGGAGTAGCAGCAGAGTTTACAGATCGATACTTAACTGTTCTGAAATGCAATCCTCTCAGAGCAATCTTGCTTTACATAGTCTCAGAGGTCTTACAAATCAAGTAGCAATAATGAAAATGCCTAATGAAATAAAACTTTAAGCAATTGGCGGGCTAAAATTCAAGACATTATCATTTACCCTCTTGAACTAGAACACACACACGACATGCATATATACAACACATGCAGGCCAACATATATAGACAGTGTCCCTGCCATTATATCAGATACCATAGTAATGGAGGTGGTCAATGCCACACTGAAGGAATACAAGGGGATAACAAGAACAAATCAACAAAGACAAAATTAGTGGGCCTGGAAATCAGAACTGGACTGGCAAGTCCATGCCAGTCAGCATTGTGAGTCACTGGACTGTTAGTACTATTAAAGAGCTTTGAGACTGGTTCAGGCCAGACCTCCAGGAGAATGGGAATGAAGACGGGGTTATAAGCTGGGTGACTTGTGTCACTTAAAAAGAGCTGAATAAAGCTATCTCTGAAAGGTTGACAGAGATGGTGAATGCATACAACACCTCTATTATCTATTATGCTCTGACAGTTGTATGTTGTCCTGCTTTAAATCCAACAGACTGGAGCATCTGGTCTTTCACTCCTTGTGAAAAGGAAATGTTGCAGTGGTTAGAAGATGGCTCGGAATATTGCAGATGATGCACAAGCATGTGCTAAGGAATTGGCATCTGTTGAAATTCCTGGACAGAGAGGTGTAATCACTAATTTTGAGGCATATTCTCCTGCAGCTTGTCTTTTAGACTGGGTAGCAAGAATTAAAAAAAAATTGAAACAAGAAAAAGCAATTAACACTCCATTCATTCATATCATCTCTTCAACTCCATCCTCTGATAGTGGTAGGGGTAGTAGAATACAGCTTATTTCAATGATAAAATAAACTTCCTTGCTAAACTGACACACTTGCTATTTACATTCACAGCGGTGATTTTGAAAAAAGTTTGATAACATATACACACATTGAGGGTATCTTATTCTTAGTTTCAATGAATAATTTTTATTCACAGAACAAAATAAACCAAGATGGTATCAAAACAAATATACACATGTGCATGCATGCACAATGAGTGGATCACCATCCTAAATGTGTAGAAGTATTGGGATAATTAAATTAATCATTATCATGTTAAGTATTATATTCAGAGACTTAGACTGCAGTAAATAATAATTAAAAAAAAAGGTACTCAAGCTTGATGAGAAACAACCTAGGCTAGAATGTAAAATTGGTCAAATAAGATGAGGTTATGTGCTGTGGAGAAGGAGGGGGAAATTTGATGGGGTTTTTTTTTTAAAGATATATAGCATAAGTTTGCAGTGGATACCATAAATGTAATTGAGGAAAGTCAGAAAAAAGTAGGGTTAAGTAGAGAAGGCCAGGCATAATTGGGTTGTAGGTCAATGGCCTCATTGGCTGCCGTCACACACATACACATATACATATGCAAACAAACATATACTACTAATTATTGTTCAGTAACAAACAGCCTTATATCATTATGTAAATAAGCTGTGTCAGCAAGACCCAGGCTGCTGTAATGACTCTCAACTCTTTGTGGGCACTAATTTCACAGCAAACCTAAATACATACGACTATCCTTTTATTCTTTCACTTGTTTCAGTCATTTGACTGTGGCTATGCTGGGGCACCACCTTAAATGGTTTTAGTCACAGATATTGACCTCAAGACCCATTCTTTATAAGCCTAGTACTTATTCTATCGGACTCTTTTGCCAAACTGCTAACGTACAGGAACATAAACATACCAGCATCGGTTGTAAAGCAATAGGGTGGGGTGGGGTGAAAGAGAAACATGGAACCACACACACATAAATATAGACATATATATATATATATATATATATACACATATATATATATATATATCTGGTATATAATGGACTTCTTTCAGTTTCCATCTACTAAATCAACTCACAAGGCTTTGGTCGACCCAAGGCTATAGTAGAAGACACTTGCCCAAGGTACCACACAGTGGGACTGAACCCAGAACCATGTGGTTGGGAAGCAAGCTTTTTACCACACAGCCACACTTGTGCCTATATATATAAATCATGTGTGTGTATTATTTTTATATTTTCTCAATTCTTGCATGTCTATTTCTTTTTACACTTGTAATCTGACTGGTCTGTTATCACTTTGAATACTTTATATGTGTACATTTAAACACACAGAGCAGGATGTTAAGAAGGTAGAAAGACAAATTTCTATGTAGATGTGTGCACACAGATGCAACACGAACATTTCAAAGTCTTTGGGTGTCAACCTGAGGACATGTACCAAGCGTGATTACTAATGATGGCAATTTTATGCCTCCATTCATCTTTTCACATGGCCTCAAACTCAACACAGAGACCTACATCAAGTGCCTGGAGAAGGTAGTGCTGCCCTGGGTCAAGAGGGTGGCTGCTGGAAGACCCTATGTCTGGCAACAGGATTCTGCACCATGCCACACAAGCAGGAGAACCCAATCATGACTGTCAGACAATTTCTGCAACCACATCACCCCTAACATCTGGCCACCTAACTCCCCAGACTGCAATCCCCTTGATTATTATGTGTGGGGTGCAGTTGAGTGAGTGACCAACAAAACTCCTTGTAACACCAAAGATGAACTGAAGGCAAGGATTATGGCAGCATTCACCAACTTAAACAAGGAGACCATCCAGAAGAGTTGCAGGAGATTCTGAAGTCGTCTGGAGCCTGTGATTGAAGCCAATGGCGATTTTATTGAATAAATTTTCTCTTTGGTATTTCAAGATATTTTTATGTAATTTTGGTAAACATATCTGTTAAAATGAGTTGTCAGTGTTATTTTCATGTTTGCGTAATTTAGATGACAGTTTATTCACTGCACCCTGTATATATAGCATATCAAACTACAAAGGGATGGGTGATATTTTAGTAAATAATGGTAAAAAGAATCTAACACAGAATACATTAATTAATCTTCCAAACATACAAGGACTCAATATAAGTAGTTGCTGAGAGTTTATTTACTCCTGTATGATCTCACTTTTGTGTGCTTATTCAGGAAATTAAATGCTATCTCATTACACATCGTGTCTCTTTCTCTCCCTTTCTCTCTCCATTGTATATAGAGTTGTATATCAAATGATGTTTTAATCACTGGCCTATACCCATATGTATCAAACATTTACAAATAAAGAGAGGGGTGAGAGAGAGAGAGAGAGATATACAGGCATACAGGTACATATCATCTTTCTTCCTCACCTAACCGACAGAAGAAATATTATTTAATGACCTTATAAAATTGCTACTTTGTTATATTTTATTGGAAGAACAGTTTCAGTATCGGCTGGTAAGAATAACTCAAGTTTATACAAGTGGCTGGTTGCTAGGGAACAAGAGACAGAGATATCTTCTGTTAAAAGAGAACGCTCATTGATAAATATGTACATACACATACATCAAGTGCTTGCACACATCTAGTTTAGTCAGTGTTAGCATATTTAAGGTAGTGAGCATTAAATGCCTAATTAGAAAAAGTTAAGCAGTGAATTTTGTTATATCTTGGGAGGGTCATTATGTCTATAATAAAGGCATATACTGGTTCTATTTCATTTCTTTATTATTTGTCAATTGGTTAACATTTAACCAATTAACTCATTGATTGTTTGATTAATTGTTAAGTCAGTCAGTCAATCAAATCAATCAATCCACTGTGTTTTGTCAGGGTAAACTGTAATGAGTTACGGTTGGTAGGTATTCACTTTTTATGACAAAAGTTGTAAAATATAAACTTTAATTCGTTCATTTCAAATTTTGATAAAATTTGCTAATGAGGAGAGACAAGTTCCGAAGGTAGCCCTTAACAAGTCCTTTTGTTGCTGTTCGTGACCTCATCAATGACACGCCTTCTCTACTCCAAGTCTAAAAGGAATTATGCACTGAAGAATGATAATTAACCTTTTTGATACCAATCTACCCGCCCAAGATGGCCCCTGGTTCCCTGATACAAAACTCCCCATTTTAAAATTATCTGAATTAAAACTTTAATCGAAATTCCATGTTAATTTCTGTTCCAAACACCAGTTTCAAATTGAATAAGGAATTTTACTAAACTCTTCATTATTTTCAAAATTAATTAAAATGGAGACAGTGTTTCAAGTGAAATACGGTGACAAAAGAGTTTTGTTACAGAAACTTTTTCAATGAAGCATAAACTGAACTAGTGGCTAATGGGGGTATCAATAAGTTGAGGTATGACCTTGACCTCTCTAGTATGCACATACATACACACACTATGAGTGAGAGAGAGAGAGAGGGAGAGAGGGAAAGAGAGAGAGAGAGGTGGGGGAGAAAGATGGATAGACATTGGTGACCTGATATTCATGCAAGATGGTGCACCACCCCATTTTGCTCTTACTGTGCGTGTGTGGTTAGACCAACATTTTCCAGGATGTTGGAGGGGATGATGTGGATCTCATGAATGGCCTCCAAGAAGTCCAGATCTCACTCCGTGTGATTTTTACCTGTGGGGTTACAGAAAAGAGGAGGTGTACAAGACAAAACCTCACACACTGGAGGACTTGGAGACACAGATTCAGGAGGTTCTCAATGATATCCCAGATGATGTCCTTCAGAAGGTTGTTCATTCCATCCTTGGCTGTTTGAGGAAACTGGTTAGGGTTAGGATGCTTACATTGAAATATGAAGATTTACTTTCATTTTCCCATATAATAAGGAACATGTATCATTTGTTTCAATAAATTTGAAAAAAGGAATATGGATTTCACTAATTTTTAATGCTTACTTACTTTTCACCCACCCTGTACACACATATATAAGTATATGTACTTGTGTGTGTGTGTGTGTGTGTGTGTGTGTGTATGTGTACACCTACATACTTACTTATATACAAACACACACACATTAAAGGCAGTGTTCCAGCATGGTCTTGGCTTAAACAAACTAAAGATCACACAGCTGTAACACAAGTACTAACAATTTACTCTTATAACAAACAACAGTACTTGGCACTAACTAAAACCGAAGTGTGTTCTGCTCTCTATTTTCTTTTCTTTCTCTTTTAACTAAATAAAAACAGACATCAATTACTGTTGTACAAAATGTTTAGCTCTACTTTTAGATAGATCTCTGTTCAATGTCTGCCAGCAGTAAATACCTCTGTTTATATTACACACACACACCATCATCATCATTTTGTTTTACTTGTTTCATCCAGTGAACTGTGGCCATGCTGGGGCACTGCCTTGAAGGGTGTAATGAAACAAATCAACCCCAGTACCTTCCAGTCAAGGTCTTTTGTCACAGTGACCCTGCTGGTGCTGGTGCAACATAAAAAGCACCCAGTCCACTCTGTAAAGTGGTTGGTGTTAGAAAGGGCATTTGGCTGTAAAAACCATGCCAAAGTAAACAGTAGAGTTTGGTACAGTCTTCTGACTTGCTAACACCTCTCAAATTGTCCAGCCCATGCCAGCATGGAAAATGGACACATGATGATGATGGTTAGCCCACATTGATCTGTATGGAGCATAGGGCCAGTTTCCCTGGATTACTCATGTTTACCAGCTGAGTGGCCTGGAGCAATTTAAAATGAAGTGCTTGACTGAAGAATGCAACACATCATCCGGTCTAGGAATTGAAACTACAATCTTACGATCATGAGTCCAACACCCTAACCAATAAGCCATGCACCTCCAAGATGATGATAATGAGACTCGATTGAAATTGAGATCCTAAAATAACCAATTAAACATGCTAAAAATAAGTGCTCATTGGAACCTGTTTTGGAGACAGTAAATCTATAATAAGATTTACAGTTCTCATATTTAGAATTTGACAACTTTGCATGGCTAATAAAGCTAAAGCCAACAAGCCTGCTTCAAATAAGCTCTCACCTCACTCTCACTTCTTCTCTCTTATATACACATACTAACAACATCTTACATACCCTCTCCTTATTCATAATGAAGTGTATGAACTTTAAATGCTATCCTAAATATTGTCATGTATTAAATGTATACAGAACAAAGTTCCGTTCATGTCAGTAAATTAAATTATGTTATAAAAATGGAAGTGTTCTTCTCAACTATTACTACTATGCTGACAGCCTGCTATTTCTAGTAAGCTGCATTTCTCTATTCAACTTGATATGAAATGATAATAGTTGTCATTCATTATGTTTTATGTTTTATTTCAGTTATTGGACCCCTTAAGGAGTTTTAGCTGAACAAAGCAACCCCAGTATTAATTTTAAAAACCTGGCACTTATTTTGTCAATCTCTTTTGCTAAACTGTTAAGTTACAGGGATGCAAACAAACCAACATGGTTGTCAAGCAGTAGCGGGAATAAACACAAAGACACACGGCAGGCTTCTTTCAGTTTTTGTCCACCAAATCCACTCACTATGCTTTGGTTGATCTGGAGCTATAGTAAAAAACATTTGCCCAAGGTACCATACAGTAGGACTGAAACCAAAACCATGTGGTTGAGAAGCAAACTTCTTACCACACAGGTACATGTGACTGTCACAAACATGACATCACTTAAAAACTCATAACATACAGGGGACATCGTTAAGGACCATAAGTCACTTTGCCATATTCTAACAACCCACCACTCAATAATAAATAAGTGGGATGGGGGGGGGGGGGGGGGTAACAAAAGGAAAAAAAAATCAAAAGAAGACTCTATTCAATTAAACCATGCTAATTAACAAAACCTAAAACAGAAGGAGGCTGCCTTCAGTACTTATCTCTCTCCATTTTGAAAAATTATATCAAAATTCAAAATAACAGTAGAGCTTCAGCATTACTACACCTCTGGAGCTGAAACTAGTAAAGGCAAAATTAGTGATAAATAAATAAATGAATGAAAGTTTGTACTTTACAACTTCTGCTGTAAGTGAAAACCTACCAACCTTAACTCTAAATCTGTATCAGTTCACCCAATCAAATGTAATGTTATTTTATTTACACTGTTGTTTTACCTAGTAGCTTTGAGATTTTGATGATGTAACTGTTCATTTTTAGAATAACATTGTAGAGTAGGTGTGAGAGGCCAGATCTGGCCAATTTTAACTTATAAAACAGGTAGAATATTAAGGCTGGCTACGATTAGTTTAAAGGCTAAAAGGTTAATGTACTGCTTCCTACTACACTAACCCATGCGCAATGTTCTCTCTAAGCTGTGTGCTAGTGTACACACACACACACTTTACAATTGGTACACAAAGAGAAGCAAAATGTGTACACACAAAGTTTTCAAAATGAAATTGAACTTTTTTTAAATGAAGAAACTTGGGTAATGGTCACTTATATGAATGAGCACATACTTTGCAAAAAGAGAGAAAATTTACACAAAAAAATTCTGCATATACCTACATTAAGAAAATTAGAGGGCGCCCAAGAGTCATGATTCCTTTTACCCATTTTCCATCAGGTCTTGCAAAAAGGATCACAAGCATTGTTCTTCCTCTTTTGACTAGCCTACAATTCCCTTCTACCAAAAAATAAACTAATCAAATTCTATTCTGAATAGTAATAAGGACTTAGTACGACATGATTGTTATCATATAGGATATATAATAGTCATATCATAGAAGATTGGTGAGCAGAATATCTTATAGATTGTACTTATTGATGAATTTAAAGAATTTGACACTGAAGTACTCTCAGTAGTGAGTCTCTAAATCTATATATATGTTGTTATTCTTAGACTTGCTTTAAAATAAGAACCTCGATGTAACATTTATATCATAAATTATCTATTTTTTTATAATCTATTGAGTTTCTTCATTTTGAGATATTTTCTTTGATTATGAATCATTATGCAAATGACAGAAGCTAGAAGACATCATAATCATTGAAGTAAAAAAACAAAAAAAAAAAAAAACAAACAATTAAACTTAAAATTATATCCCAACATATTACTTGATATTGCAAACATGAATTACATGTTGCTTTCTTTTTTTTAACGATAGTTTTCTTTTTTAATCTTCTTCCATACAAATTAATAGCATGTTCCAAAAGCAATATCACTGCTGCCACTGTTGTCCTCATCAAATAGTAATGGCGGTGGTGTGGTGGTAGTAGTAGAAGTAGTAATTGTGAAGAACTTAATTTCTTTTGATTAAGGCACAAGTCTGACTTTTGTATGTAAACGAAAACAGATAACCGAACTACTGATCTAAGTATAAAACTGATACTTTATATAATATATATATATATATATATATATATATATATATATGCAATAGAATTCTCCTTCTTGAGGTCCAGATCAAATCTTGACTAAAGACCTTTAATCAAAGACATAACCATTGTAATGATTCTTTTTTTTTTTATTTCAATGATAAATCTTGATTATCATATGCATGCTTACCTTTTTTATTTTGTTTTTAAAGATGGTTGGATGAGATTTGAGGGATATCTGACTGCTATTTCTTGCAAATTGAACAAACACATAAAGGTTTCCTCAATGGTTCACATAATATGTGGTAATTTCTGGATATAATATTTCAAGTCAAGAACGTGAACCACTGCAATATTTCTCTCAAAAAAAAAAAAAAAACATGAACCCCTGCCATATTTCTATGTCTGGTATACAAAAAAAAAAAAAAAAAAAAAAAAAAAACCCACTGGAGAAAAACTATAGTCATCTATTCTTAGTATTATTTTAACTGTTTACTGCTACCAAAACATTTTCATTAAACATAGAAAGTTATTGGTTATAGCGATGATATTTAATGTCAAGAACACAAATAACTAGTTGTGTTTCTTTCTAGTACAAGTCAAAAATATTATTATCTTACCATAGAATAAAAGAGAAGAGAAAGCAGGAAAAAAAATTGCACTCATAAGAACAGCTGGCAGATGTAATGTTGTTTCTATTCCAGTACTAGTTTCATAAGGAGACATACAAGGCTTATTATTATTAACTGAAAGGTAGTAGTAATGGGGGTGAGGTGTGGGTGGATATATGACTTTTGTTCCTATAACTGACCTTTTAATCTAATTTTTAACCAGTCGGGACATTATAAATGAAAATGAACTAAAAATCTGATGTAACATATTGATAAAAATTTTCCAATAACATCACAAAGTAAATATATTCAAAATGTGTTTGTTTTTTAAAGTTTGTTATTAAAAGAATAGCAGGACAAACACAAGGGGGAAAATCCAATATTAAATCCTTTATTAAATACAACCACTGACTTAATGGTTCAAATATAACTGGAATAAACTTTGTTTTTCATCCCCAGGGGGTAATCAATAAATACATTAATAGTGTTAAATGACTATAATTACCCAGCCCACACCATACATTAGTTTACATCTATAAAAAAAATTCAAATAAAAAAATAAAAATACTAATTAAGATATATCTTAATTTTAATTTTTTAATGAAACTAGAATGTATTTTTTTTTTTTGCAGCTACTAAAGGCTATATTTTATTTCTCTAAAAACTTAATTACTCTAGTAAGTAATTAGTGATAATAGATTGGATCTGAAGTCATGTAGTAGATATAGTGATCTATTCTGATAGTGTTACATTTGCTATATATTAAAACACACTACAACTTAATTTAATCATTTCTACAGATGATATTAGTTTCACATTGTGTGTTTGTTCCCCACCACTGCTTGATAACTGGTGTTGGTTTGTTTACACCCCCCCCCCCATATCAGTTTGGCAAAAGTGACTGATAGATTAAGTACTGACATCAATTTGTTCTAAACCCTTGGAGGCAATGCCCCAGAATGGTTGCAGTCCAGTGACTATAAGCAAAAGATAAAAGACAGTATACCAAACTGGAACTGAACTTTGTGGAGAATCTCTGCTGCAATGCTGTCACTTTTGAAGTGCTTACCAAGTTCCCATATATTTTAGAGTGTTTTTCTTTCTTTCTTTTGTAATCTAATGGAACTAATGATCCAGTGTTTTCCGGATACGAGTACCTTGTCATTTTCTATGACAATAAATATACCTAGGACTGCATTAACTGTGTCCTTCTTTGTTTAAAAGGAGTGTTATCTGAAGGCAATTTAGGTGTTATTTCTAGTAGTTCAAGAGGCTCTGTCATTAGCTTGAAATGAGATTTAATAGAAAAAGAAAAAGTCTTTTAACTCAATAGAATATCAACATACACTTAATTAATTAACCAACTTGATAGATGATATATCAAGAATTAGTTAACCGATAAATTCATAATCCTGTCTAATACTCATCTATATTTAAATCCCTAATCTGGGAGAGGTTTAAAAAAAACACTTATGTTGAAATGATTTCTTTACAGATTATTTAGTATTACATAACAGTACACACACACACACATTTACATACACAATAACAAAATACTCGCACACTACATAACTGATAAACAAATATTTATAGCAAACTGCTTCATAATAGAAAGACGGAAAAAAAGTTTCTATCAGTTACAAAAATAGAGATTTTTATTCTTTTACTTTCAGTCATTTTACTGCGGCTATGTTGGAGTACCGCCTTAAAGGGTTTGTTTTAGTTGATGAAATTGACTCCTTCTTTGTAAGCCTAGTACTTATTAATATTGATCTCTTTTGCTGAACCGCTAAGTTATGGGGATGTAAACACACCAACATCAGTTATCAAGCAATGGCATGGGGGACAAACCCAGACACAATATCTAAGATTATATTGTCTTACTCTTTCCGATCCCCAGTTCACTTCACTATATATACCCTGCTGGAACTTAGGTTTATGGCCGTTTCCCCCTCTTTGTCACATTTTCACCGTTTTTCTCTTTCTCTTCCATCTGAAGAAGTCATGTCTTGCTTCTAATGCAAGACACCTTTCTGTCTACCCCCAGCCAGTTGAAGGATCTTGTCCTGCAAGTAACTAGGTGATTTCATTGCTGCTGGTGTCATGTAAAAAGCACCTAGTACACTCAGTAAAATAATTAGTATTAGGAAGGATATCTAGCTATAAAAACCAGGCCAAAACAGACAGTAGATTTTGGTGTAGTTTTCTGACTTATCTGCTCCTGTCAAACTGCCCTGCCCATGCTAACATGGAAAGCAGATATTAAATAATTGATGATGATAATGATGAGAAAGATTTAGCTGCTATTATTCGCAAATTGACCAAGTATGTTGAAGTGACAGTCACCTGTATTACTACTTGCCCTACAAAACCAGACATTGGTTGTTTTCACAAACGATGGACAGATATTACTGCAATGACCTGAAAATAGGCTTATTTTAGCATGTGAGCCCACGTGCTACACAGTGAGAGAAAGCAAGACAGATTCAGATAGAACAAAAAGTATTATTAATCAATAGAGATGCTCAATTATAATACAAAGGTGTGTGAAAAGGAATACCATGTTTATTCTCCCCACACTTACAAAAGTGCCCAGATACATGTGTGTGTGAGAGAGAGAGAGAGAGAGAGAGAGGGAGAGAGAGAAAGTGTGTGTGTGTGTGTGTGTGCATGCCTGAAATAGAGAGAAAGAGTGGAAGAGGGTTCCTATTAAAAATGTTTACACAAGGATTTATACCAGCTGGAAAGTACTGAATAGCCAGCCTTCCTAGGCAGTTTAAGCTGATGATATTCCCAGTTATGAGCAAGCTGGAGTGGGGGGGGGGGGGGGACAAGACACAAAATTAACTGGTTGTCCTTTAATATTATTAGTTTGTTCAATATATCAGTTTTCCAGCATTTCTAACGGTTGCTTGATATTCTCAAGAACCAAACGCAGTGGGGCTGAAAGCAATGATACACATTCAACTGTTAGTGTGACAGTCACGATGAGTTATTTTGTTTGAGTATCAGTCTCAACAGCGATGTGTTGTGTACTATTTGCATCTTAGTGCTTGTGCTAGACTGGATATTAGGTTAATCTTTCCATGGCAATATTTGAAATGAGATACAGAATGTAAAGACGGACAAAATGCTGCTAAGTATTTTACCCGGTGTGTTAACGATTCTGGCAGCTTACTGCTTTGAATAATAAAATAATAATAATAATAATAATAATTTTGGAAATAATCAAGGGTTTATTTGGGATCTTTTCTGTTTTGGCTTCAATTAATGAAATTTTAAATTTAAGCTAAAATTTTCAAATTTGGTATATTGATGTAATTTTTCACACTGAATCTGATGTTGTTAATCCACTTGTTCCAGAAATTTTTTTATAAAAAAAAACGTTACAGGGGTTTAAAGTTTGATCATTTTTAACCAATCAGGAAACAGGATTTTGTGTGTGACGACAACATTACAATGATGAAACATTCAACAGTGGGAGTTGTAATAAGTTTTAATTAATAAAGTCATGTGAATGTAATGTGAAAAAATGCCAAAACAAAACAAAAAAAACTGAATGCTAAATTACAAAAAAACAAAAACAAACAAACTCCTCCCAAAGAACACCCAACATCATAAAATGGAGAAGGACATACTAGATTGTAGTAGTCTTAGATAACTCTAAAACTATGTTCAGCATTAGAATGCTCCTTTTGATATTAAACCTGCCTGATTAACCTACTTTACTCACACATTACATGAGAGCTTGGCTTGTTTACTCAAGATTTGCAAACTTTAAAAGCTATTAACTTTCTATTTATTAATTTAAGACAAAAATGAATTTCATTTCCATAATTAGCATACAAAGCTACATCAATACACCAAATTAGAAATCAATTGGAATAAAATTGAAGGAATTGAAAAGTGAAAGACAAACAGGAAAGATCCTTTATTTGTAGGAATTTAGTAATGACAAAGTCAGTTATTTAAGGTGATGTTATGCAAGAACTTAACATAATGGATTTTATTATATACTAGCTTAAAAACCACACTCCATGTGAACTTTTAAGCTAGCTCCTGTAGAGAGCTAATTGGGCCTGTGACCCAAAACTAAAGAGAGCAATAATAAAAAGCATTTATTGGTAACCTGCCAATATGATATTACTTTAAATTCATTTTAAAAGACAAAGTTCACAAATTTCCGAGTTCTTTTAAAATTTGAATTTTCAACTGTTAACATATAACAAACCGTCATCCAGACCTGATCTCCATGCTCAATGTTGAAGAACTAAATGAAGGGCAGATTTTCAATTCTGGGATCATCCTGATTCTAAAAAGGTATAATATGTCTATGTAGAACAAATGTAGACTGAGATACAGGGGTCCCAGATGGACAGACAGAATTTTACATTTATTGTGATAAAAAAAAAAAAAAAACGAAAGTTATAATCAAAATATGAACACTTTAAAATGAGAAAGTTTGTGCATCAAAACCAAGAGCAGTTAGAGATAGGATGTTATCAAAGCAGGTGGACTGAGAAGAGAACTGGGGAGAGAGAGGGGGAGAGAGAAAGAGAGGGAGAGAGAGAGAGAGGGGGAGACAGAAAGAGAGGGAGAGAGAGAAATCAAACAAATTAATAAAAGGCATAGTTTAGTAGCTTTACTATGCAGTAATCAAATTCTGTATCATTAGAACTTTGAGTTGGGGACCTGGGTTTCATTTTTTGTAAATGTAACTTGAAACATTAAAGGAAGAAAAGGAAAAAAAAAGACTTTATGGCAGTTTTAAGTAACGAGATCAAATGATTTTCTAACCCAAACTGGGAAAGGCATGAAACTGAAAAGAATTTTGCATTGCAAAAGCCTCAAGTGCCTTGTGCCTTCCATAGAAAAAAAAAATAGACGTAGCCCTTCTGATATGTGGAGTGAGATTTACTTTGAGTTAACAAGGAAGGGCACAGGGTAAAGAGATAAGCTCAAGTACAACAACAAAAATATGTCTGAATAGGCCAGTAGTGAATAATAATAATAATAATAATAATAATAATAATAATAATAATAATAATAACAACAATGATCAGAGGGTTCTTGAAGCATGACCAGTAAACAAGTGTCACCTTAATCTGCTGGCTGTGGTCAGCTGACACTTTCCACCATCATGATAATAATAATTCTTTCTACTACAGGCACAAAGCATGAAATTTTGAGGAAGAGAGCTAATTGATTAGATCAACCCTAGTGCTTGACTGGTACTTATTCTATTTACCTCTAAAGGATGAAAGGCAAAGTCCACCTTGGCGGAATTTGAACACAGAATGTGAAGATGGACAAAATGCCGCTAAGCATTATGCCCGGCGTGCTAACAATTCTGCCAGCTTGCCACCTTGAATAATAAATAATAAAAATGATGATGATGATGATGATATTTTTTATGTTGGACCCAGCATTTGAGGGGCACTAAACACAATTTGAATATAAATCTTTGGAAATAAAGCGACATTTCATATAATACAGAACCAGTAAGCAAACCTACATCTGTGTGAATATATTATTTGGTTTTATGCAACCATGATTTTTAAAAAAAATTCAGACTGAAGTTTATTTTAATTATTATATATTAATGTCACATAGAAAATTACAAGGTTTATCTTGCTCATATGGTGAACTTCAACCTAGATGTAAGAAAACTGTCAGATACTTATTTCTATCAGAGAGGTGAAATGAGAAATCAAGGAGAGTTCTCATTTTATTGAGAGAGAGAGAGAGAGAGAGAGACCCCCCCCCCACACACACACACAGAGCAGGCATGAAGTGAGAAAACAGACAGTAGAGTTCTTGTTAAATTACATCAGTTCTTTCTGGAAATTATAATGTATCTATTTCTGACAAGAGTGAGAAAGGTGGGTGAGAAGCGAGAAAACAAACACAAGAGTTTTTACTACATTACTCCAGTTGACTTTCATAAACTGACCTTTAATTTAAACCCATTCAAACTTACTTGCAATTCAAACCCATTCCTTAAAGATACCTCTCAGACATTCAGAATCCTCTATCAAAGTAAATTTTATTTTCACAACCTATATTTTCCACACATTTTATGAATATGCTTCTTGAGAGAAACTCCTTGAATTTCTTGTGAAAAACAAAAAATTCTTTTCAGCATTTACCAACTTTAACCCTTTAACATTCAAACTAGCTACATCTGGTCTAAATATTCTACCTGTTTTATGTTCAAACCAGCCAGATCCGACCTCTTACACCTACCCTACAATATCATTCTATCATTGAAATCTCACAGCTTCAAGATGATGCAAGATAAAGCTTTTTTTCTCAAAATACAATTGTAAATACTGTGGAATTTTCAACAGCATGTTTTGTTGTTTTTTTGTTTTTTTTTCAACATTTGAAGTGGAGATTAATTTATTTTGCAATTACTGTTATGGCTTCAGCAAGTAGCAGCTCAGATTTGGAAAGATTTACACTTGAAGACTTACAAAATGTAGAAGAATAAAAAAAGACAATAACAAAGACTTGTCTTTGGATGAATCAGTTATAGATGGTTTTGAATTTTCTTATGACAAGGATGCCATTTAAAATATTATGGTGACATAATCAAACAATACAATGCCAATACATATCCCCTATTTTATTGAAATCTAATAATTGTGTGAATCATTGGCATTTAAGCACCTACTGACAAAATTTTGAATCTACATATAAAAAAAAAAAATTAATAAAAGTTATAAACAAATATCATTGACAACTCACTTGAACATAATTCAAAACAATGTGAATAAATAAGATTGCATTTGACAGAGTAATCTAAATACTAAAGGGTTAAATCAGTCATGTCTTTTAACTGGAGATGTAACTAGTTACTGATTAATATGTTAACTGAAAGGATGGTGAAGAGAAGTAAAAATCGAAAACCTCTTGTTACTACTTTAGTTCAATTAAACAGAAATGCCAACATCAAGACAATATTACATAAAATACAACAAAGCATGCTTGGCCCTGGCAAGTAGCCAAGATATTAGATCATTATGAGCAAAGTATGAAGTAAAATGTTACCAAATCTCTCGACACAGTAATTGGAACCTGAAAGGCTTGTAGCTCATACAATACAATCAACAGTTTTATCATGTCTAATCATTCATACAAATGTTATTGAGGATTGATGGATAAAAATGTACTGATTTCCAGATTTTACAAATACAATTTAAATGAATTTATAAAGCTGCCACATTTTGTGGAACATCTTACAAAGCATGATGCTGGGTAGAACAAATATATTTCTAAATACATTATCAAAAAGGATGAGAAAATGGTATAAAACTAGTAAACATTAATTCATTTGAAGAAACAGTAAGACATTTTAGTTAAAAATAAATTTTTTAAAAATCACTTTTTCTGATGCTAAAAAGTACAAGATTTGTAAAATCAAAAACAAGTAAGAAAACAAGGTCTTTTACTCAGTTTTTGCAAGTCCTTTAGACAGATAATATAATAAAACTAATAAGATCTATTAGAAACAGTAAAATGGAAATAAAAATCAACTGAAATTTGGATTGTAATATAAACTAATTGGTTACGGCTGTCAAGCCACTTCAGTCCGTTTTATTAGCAAACTGTCTTATTAATGGAGTAAGAAATTCCAGTTAAGATAAATTGATTATGTTTAAAGACCAGCTACTATTTGACATGACCAAATGAATATATTATTTATAGTGATTTCATTACTATTAATTAAAGACTAAAATTTGTTTCTCTTGAGATGTTTTTAATAACTGATTTCTCTTTTATTTCCACTTGAAACACTGTTAAAGATATCATGATCACCATCATGACCTGTTTGAATCATTGGCAGAACATAAACTCCGTTATGGCTCTATTCCAACACTAGCATTATTCACTTCCTTCAGGTATCCTGCCCTGCTTCTTTTGGATTTCACTCCAAAGCTTTTCCATGTACATCTTGCTATTTGTTGGTTGATTGGTTCCTGTTTGTTCAGCCCGGAGGTTTTTGTTGCTCACTATTTCTGGATACCTAATGTTAAAGATGTTCAAGAATGCCTGGAGCTTTAAAGATATTTGTTTTCATTTGCCTCAATTCAGTACTATTAACAGGATAGATTTAATGTTGTTATTGAAAGTTCTCCAGTTAGATATGTCTGGTAAGAACCTTTGTTTCTCAGACAGGATTTAAAATATTGAAGGGCTGACTCACACTTCCAAGTCTTACTTCAACCTTTCACAGACATACGCTTCTTAGACACTTGAAAAATTTCACTTTGGTTAACGTTAAATTAGAGAAATTACCAAATTGAATCTCTTTCTTTTCAACCATAAAACTGTAAATAAATGATATATCTGAAAGTTCAGTAAAATATAGCAGTGTTCCTAGTAACAACTATAAAATTATTTACTAATTTATCTAATAGATGTGGTTTATTTGTTCAAATTTACAAGGGTTAATCTGGTTCTTTATAATAGATTAATGTATCAATCTGAGTTACCAATAATGATTGAACTAGGTATGTACAATTGTTTGGCACTTTTAGAACTTGAATAAAAAAAATAATACAGCAGTTTTGAATGTGGAGTGAACACTTACAAAATATAAGGAAATTTCTCTATATAGTTATTAGAGTAGCAAGACAACATAGCAAGCAAATCTCTCTCAAACCTCACTATATATCTTCACAAGGACAAACATATTGGATAATGTAGTCCCCAGGTCTAAAAAGGACTAAACATAACCAGTGATTCCTTTTTATTTTATTCTCTCTAACCAAGATCAAATTGCTACAGTTTGTTTACAACAATGATGCTAACAAGTAAGGCTATGATCATTGTATACATATCCTAGACTTTCTAATAATTAAAAGAAATATTTCACCCAGTATTATAAACCTAAAGAGCTAAAAGTAGAAATTCTTCTTTATTTAATATACGTTGATACTAAACTGTCTTACATCTGTTAGTAACTGAAAAAAAAAAAAAAAAGGCTGTGTTACAACATACTATATGAGTGGGAATGTGTATTTATATTGCATTTTTGATTTTCATTCATTCATTGTATAGCTCAAAGTCACTCAGCATATGACCTACTTATTAACCAGACCTGAGATGCATACTTATTCAAATAATTTGCCAAAATGTCAAGTTTTGGCAGTGATGGGAGTGAAGGAGGAGGACAAACTATTTTCATTAGTTACTATGATAATAACAAAAGAAATAGCGCCCAGTACTTAATATAATTAAAGAAACTAATCAAATAAACAGTGTAAATAAACAATACTGGCATCTATTGCTTTTTTGAAGAGTGTAGTGGACAACTTGAATGGAATGAATAATAGTTGCAATAATTAAAAATTATTAATAAATGAAATGAAAAAAAATTTGACCAAGAGACCTCAATTGCAGTCAGATTATGGTGGTAAAATGCAAGAAATTTGCCATTATTTCTATATGATAACATCATAGAATGGACACTATCAGTGCACTGAAACTCTTCAAGAAACATATGTTTATATCTTACAGACCATAAATAAAACAATGAAGCCATTGAAAGAACCTCTATGCAATCATTTAAGCAGCTAGAAATAGCAGTTAAATTTCTCAAAATCTAGAGTCATAAATTCATACCTACATTCATTATTAAATTATGATTGTTCAAAGAATAAAGCTAAATGTGAAGGAGCATGGCTAATCATGATCTCACAAGAAATAAAAGAAACAAGGGTAAGGCACACATCCATACAAATATTTTATGCAGTTTTATAGAATTTAAAAATTATGCATGATGTTCAAGTACAGCAGCCTCTTCATTTTGTTTGTGTGTGTGAGAGAGAGAGAGTGAGAGAGAGAGAGTGAGAGAGAGAGAGTGAGAGAGAAAGAATGAAAAAAAGAAAGAAAGAAAAGGTTAAATAGATACATAAATCTTGAGAATTAGAGAAATTTTAAAGGAACAGGGAAGACTAAACATCAGAAGAAACAAAAGATGTGTGGAAGAGTAGAAAGTTAGACCCATTTATCACGATGAGAGGAATAGAGAACATTATTATGATTATCTGTCAGTGATAGGGGTATCTGAGAAGAATCAAATAAGAATCATAATAGAAATTATGAGAGTCAGAAAGATAGTAGATATAGCTCCATCATCAAATAGATTTGATTCATTAAAGCAAGACAAGACACCGGAGTTCAATATGTCTATCAATATATGAAAGATGCTAAAATTGTTTAGAATACAGAATGGATGTACAGGTCAGTAGAGTCAAGAAATTGTCAATCAAAATTTGGTTTGTTAATATCGGAAACAAAAATGTTACAAAAACACTCTCACAAGTAAGAAGAAAAGAGACTGGCCATCTCATCAGTTAAAATGTTCTGGGAATAATTATCTCAAAACTAATATTTCAATGAGGTTAATAGAATTAAAGACTGCAGTGAATGTAATTGGTAAAGAAAGGTTTCCTTTGGAATAATGGTTTGATTAAAGAAAACAAAGAAGCCAAGAGTATCATTCCCAGTGAGACAAATAATAATACAGTAATAGCTTAGATGAACAAGATAAATACAGTACCGAGTAGCAAAAGTGGTTGGTTATAAGGAAATAATTTAGCGTAACAGAAAGAAAATAAAACTCATGTGCGCACACACACACACACACACACATTAGATTGTGTCTGAGTGAGTGTGTACGTGTTTGTGCATATCTATAACACATTACAACCACTATCCTATTGATATGTCTTCTACTATTTCTACAACATTTTCGACTCTTCTACTCTCAGTTGTATATCAGCCAGCCCACCATGTTCAAAGCAACTGAGAAGCATCTGCCTTTCCCCCTACTTGTAAATCCCAGCTGTGCCTAATTTTTCACATTTCATAATAAACACCTGCCTAATCCTTCCTTCCCATAGAAACTGCAATTGTTAACATCCTTACCATCTCTTATGCGTACTCCTTCCCTTCACACAGGCACATACATATATTAGAGTCTATATGCTTCTATTATAAAGTGTACCATTAGTATTTTTGCTTCGTACAGCAATATAGGAGAAATACAACAGATGCACACACACACACACACAGACTACACAAAGTTATCAATCAAAGGAAGCATAAAATGTAATGAAAAGTAGACACACAATGTATTAATATACACAGAAACCTACTCCCACAGTACTATATTAAAGTAGGTGCATATCTAAAATGAGATTCAATACACACTTATATTATAATCCAGCAGTAGTTATTAGTCAAAACAGCGTGTACAGTAGAACAGAGAAGAGAAGATGGTCCATGTTTCCAACTGTATTTTGATTTCAGGGCGTAGATATGTCATATCATTTACACCACTAAATGCAGTAAAGACATGAAACTCATATTTTCCATTTCCCCGTTCTACAAATGTAACAGAGCTAATTGATCATCAGATAATAATCTAAGAGTAGAAACAGACAATTAGATATTTATCATGAGATAAATAAAATACAGACCAAATATTATGTTAGGATATTTATTGACTCTGGTTTATTGGATTCTTGGTCATAATGAGAAAAATTACATGCCATATGATAGAGCATGGTGGTTAACCTTCTAAACTGTGGAATATGTCCAGTTAATGGTGGATATGTGTACTGGTGATAAATTTTATGTGAAATAGACTGTTATATATACTAGCCACTACTACATATAACCCAGATAGAGAGTACAATGGAAGACATGTTGAGATGACTAGGTAAAAATAATCTGAAGATGAGTAGTGGAGGGGTTCTATTTATATCATAGGTGGAGCTGAAAACATCATTTAAAGCTAATGAATGACTTGTTAGTTTTACACTCCGTAAAAGAAATGAGAGTAGTTCAAACCTATCACACTATATCTTTGGTTTGACCAACTAAGTTATATGTCTAAGGAATCATAACTGTATGTTTGTTGATGAGTGTGTGTGTGAGGATAACACTCACATGAACTCAGCAAAGTAACTGGCAGCCTGCCGGTTATGATGACGAGGGTTCCATTTGACCTGATCAACGTAACAACCTGAGTGTGAAATAAATGTGCAAGTGGCTGAGCACTCCACAGACACATGTACCCTTAATGTAATTCTCAGGAAGATTCAGCATGGCACAGAATGTGACAAGGCTGGCCCTTCGAAATACAGGTACTACTCACTTTTGCCAGCTGAGTGAACTGGAGCAACATGAAATAAGGTGCCTTGCTCAAGGATACAATGTGTCACCAGAAATTGAATTTATGACCATACGATTATAATACCCAAACCACTAAGCCATGCACCTTCACTGACTCAGCAAAGTACTTCTCAACTAATTTTAATCAAGCTTAACAGACTTAATAGATAATTATAGGTAATTATAAATAGTTTGGGTTTGTAAGATTAGTTTCTAATGAGAGAGAAAATGCAAAGAATATTCTGATACACCACAGTAATGAAAATATGATTAGTACTACCTTACAACTAATATAATTTCTATTTTGTAGTTTTCTTTCATGTAACAGTTACACACACAATTCCACATGAAAGGAAAATTCTGAAAATCAATACCTAATGGGAATCAAAGCTATGCCAACCTGACTGATACTCTGATAGGGTACCACTGCTAACAAGTTATTAAACCCCAAATGTGATTCAGTAGTCATAGTATAGGAACCACTCTAGATTTCTTTAAATAAAACCTTACACAGCTTGTTTGCCACCTTGTTGACAATGTTTCCAGATATGTGTGTACATACACATGCACACACTCACACAATATATATATATATATATAAATTTTGTGACCAGTGTTCACCAGGTCAGTTTAACTACAATTGAACATTATTTCTTTTTAATAACAGTATAATTTTTCTTACCTTTTACTTGTTTCAGTTATAGGACTGTGGCCATGCTGGGGCACCACCTTAAAGGGTTTAGTCAAATAAATTGATCCCAGTATTCATTTGTTAAAAAAACTGGAGCTTATTCAATTGATCTTTTTTGCTGAACTGCTAAGTTGCAGGGCATAAAGAAACTAAAACCAGTCGACAAGTGGTGACAGCACAAACACAATGACACACACACACCACACACACTATGACAAACTTCCACACTGCTTCCATCAACTAAACTCACTCACAAAGAATTGGCTGGCCAGGTATTATAGACACTTGCCTAAAGAGTTGTACAGTGGGACTGAACCTGAAACCATATAGTTGCAAAAGCAGGTTTCTGAAACCCACAGCCATGCCTGTACCCTATTTTGAAGCAAAAGAAGAGAAAAATAGGAGGAAATAGAGAAAAATAGCACAGAAATGTATTACTGCTGGACACACAAATGTACATTAGATTTTACAAACCCACTCTCTTTTACTGCTGGTTTCTATAGACTCTAATGAAAACGACATGTACTTTAGAAGTGTGATGATTTTACAAAAGAACATCACAACCAGTAATCAATACTTATCTTATATATTCTCTTTCGTTTCTCTTCTGTTAAAGGATGAATTATTGAAACATCTCAACTACTAATAGCAAATTATCAGTCTTACAAGTGTAAGGCAACCTAACAAATTTAGCAATCTTTGTATTGTCATTTCTGTTTTATTTTTTTAAAAACTATGTTTACTTTTTTTGTTTGGTCATTAAATACAAGTGAATTTTCTTTCCTAAAACTTTTACTCTTTTACCAACACCATAAACCTCATATTGGCTTTGGTAAAATCAAATGACATTGGTTAGCCCAATGTCAATCTTGATTGTATCAACCTATTATCAAAACAGTTCCAGCCATGACCATTCCACTTAAAGCATGAAGTAATTTAATCGTTCTGATCGAAACCAACCTGCCATCAACCATTCCTGATTCTATGAAACAAAATCCCTTTTTTAAAGTGATCTAAATTAAAACTTCCATCAAAATTCCATTATAATTCATGCTCCAAGCATCAGCATAATAATGATGGTTTCAGCAGTTTTTGAGAGGAGGGGGAAGTTAATTACATCAACCTCAGTACTCAACTCATACTTATTTAATCGACCCTGAAATGGTGAAAGGCAAAGTTGATTTCGGTGGAATTTGAGTTTAGATTGTAAAAATAGATGAAATGCAGCTAAGCATTTTGTCTGGCTTATCACCTTAAACATCAGCTTAATAATGACAAAGTTATTGTACAAAAATCTTGACTATTTGAAAAAAATAATTGAAAGAGAGGTAGTGTATTGCAACAGAAATATGGTAATAAAAGAGTTAAAAGAATTTAGCTTCTATTTCTGACAGATTGAGTAACCACACAAACTCTTTTCTTCTTGTGAGTAGATGTGTTTCTTAAGGATAGGTGGTGAAGTCTGAAATAATGGAGATTAATTGTTTGATCAAATAAACTGTTAAGATACTAAACAAAGAATGAACAACTAACAATGCAAGATTTATTGTACATTTATTGAAGGAAATGACATGCTACATGATATATAATTTGTTGGAGACAAGAGAGCAGTGAGTGCCAAGGAAGATGATGGCAAAAGAGAGGAGATGGAAAGAACTACTAAAAGACTGACTGAACTCTAGAATAAACCTTGCAATGATAGTAATTGGTTTCTTAAAGTTGCCACTCATTATTAATAATGACCTTAGCTATTGCAGCACAGTGTATAACGAGCAACTGCATCACAGTATCTAATTAACTTACTGACAAGTCAAGGAAGGAGCTTCTATGAAGTTATTTGACTTACTAAGGAATATCCCTCAAACCAATCCCTAATGTCTTTAAAAATACGACACATTGTATAATCTAGTCCTACATACACTATGCCTTTTGGAGAAAAAAGGTACAAGAAATTAGTTGTAACTGGATTGCCTTTCATCATAAACACTGAAATGTCCTGGGGTTAAACAGTATCAATCATCTTAATGAAAGTATTTAGTTAGTATTAACTTTTCATCAAAGTAAAAAAAAAATACAATATAATGCATTTATAACCAATAAAATTCATATACAATCATCATCATCATCATCATTGTTTAACGTCCGCCTTCCATGCTAGTATGGGTTGGACGATTTGACTGAGGACTGGTGAAACCGGATGGCAACACCAGGCTCCAATCTAATTTGGCAGAGTTTCTACAGCTGGATGCCCTTCCTAACACCAACCACTCAGAGAGTTTAGTGGGTGCTTTTACATGTCACCCGCACGAAAATGGCCACGCTCGAAATGGTGTCTTTTATGTGCCATCCGCACAAGCCAGTCCAGGGGCACTGGCAACGATCTCACTCGAAAATCCTACGGGAGCCAGTCAGGCGGTACTGGCAACGGCCACGCTCAAAATGGTGCATCTCATGTGCCACCCGCACAAGAGCCAGTCCAGGGGCACTGGCAACAATCTTACTTGGCTTGCCGGGTCTTCTCACGCACAGCACATTTCCAAAGGTCTCGGTCAGTAGTCATCGCCTCGGTGAGGCCCAATGTACGAAGGTCTTGCCTCATCACCTCAGCCCAGGTCTTCCTGGGCCTACCTCTTCCATGGGTTCCCTCAACTGTTAGGGTGTGGCACTTTTTCACGCAGCTATCCTCATCCATTCTCACCACATGTCCATACCAGCGCAATCGTCTCTCTTGCATGTGTTTATTATTGGTTAAGATGACTCTTCCAAAATACAAAACTATCTAAAGATTATAATTCTCCAACTTATCTTTTTACAATGTTGTTAAGCATGTTAACCATTTTTACAATGTTGTTACATTACAGTATTGTTAAGCATGTTTTGATTGGATTGATTTCCAATCATCTTCAGGTATGTTAATCCTGGATAAGTACATGGTTGCATGTGAACTGAATTTGAACTAGGAAGCTATATTTCTAAAGTAAATTTACTGATGGCTTTATCCACTAAGCCACTAATGAATACACACACACACACACACACACATTAAGACACAGTCATTAACCCATCAAGTTAATAACAATTATGTTGAATTTAGATCATCTCTTTTTGAAGGTAAAACGGTGTTTATATCTTCCTGGAAGAGAACATGTGTACCCTCAAAGTAATGATCACAAGCCAAGTTATACCTCACTGAGTGGTGAGTGCAAAGCTGAAGTCTTGTTTTGTTACTATTAAAATAAGTTATGGATATGAATTTTGAAGTTTTAGAAATGCATTAATTTTTTGGTGAAACAATAACATGTGTGGGTGTCTTGCTAGGTATGTGAGCTCAAGTGCAAAGAATAGGTGACCTAGCTGGTGTTATAGGCCTATTTTATGCTAGGTTGGCTAAAGCTGGTTACTTACAACCTCTGTTGCCAATACCAACAAAACCTATGCAAGCCAACAACCTGAGTTTCTTGTTCATTTGCTAGATACCTCTCCAAAATCACATCCATCTTTAAGAGGACACAGTAGATAATGTGATGACAGGTGCATTATTTTTTATCAAACTTATCTTTTACTAGTTTCAGTCAGAGGACTGCAGCCTTGGTGGGGTACGGTCAAACAAACTGACAGGTCATCAGGACATAAACACAAAGACACATACATACATGCATATATATATATATATATATATATATATATATATATATAGGCACAGGAGTGGCTGTGTGGTAAGTAGCTTGCTTACCAACTACATGGTTCCAGGTTCAGTCCCACTGTGGCAGCTTGGGCTGACCAAAGTGAGTGGATTTGGTAGATGGGAAACTGAAAGAAGCCTGTCATATATATATATATATATGTGTGTGTGTGTGTGTGTGTGTGTGTGTGTGTGTGTGTGTTTGTGTGTCTCTGTTTGTCCCTCCAACATCACTTGATAACCGATGCTGGTGTGTTTCTGTCCCCATAGCTTAACGGTTCAGCAAAAGAGCCCAATTGAATAAGTAGTAGGCTTACAAAGAATAAGTCCTGGGGGTGATTTGCTCGACTAAAAGCGGTGCTCCAGCATGACCATGACTAAATGACTGAAATAAGTAAAAGAATAAAAGAAGAATATATGTGTGTGCGTGTGTATTTATTTATGAGGGACTTTCCACACAGTTTCCATCAGTCAAATTAACTCAAAAGACATTGGTCAACCCAGGACTATAAAAGACACTTGTCCAAAGTGCTGAGCAGTGGAACTGAACCTAAAAACCATGTGGCTGCAAAGCAAACTTCTTAACCCCACATCCATGTCTGTACCAAAAAAGGGGGGTTGTCATGACAGAAACACTTTAGGTTGTGGGGGTCTGTTCATTCACATGTGAGCTTGAGCTAACAAAACAAGCACAGCGACAACAGCAACAACAACAAAATGAAATGAAAGAAAACAGTTTACTTGGTATATCTTCTTTAAATCAGATGATACATTAACAGCACAAAAGAATAAAATTTCACAGTTAAGAAGATTTGTTGACATATTTTGAAGGAATTATTATGAAAAGATCTCGTGGAAGGTTGTTTATGTGGGGTGGACAGGGGAAGGAACTGGCTATCAAGCGTCTAACATAATCAAAACAATTGGAGTAAACTAGAGATGGAAAACGATAGTAATGGTAAAATAAAGAACACACACACATAAACAATTCTATTTTACATGGTACATGGCCTGAAGTCTTCACAGAAGACGAAGAAAGGAAATGTACAAGAAGAAAATAGATTTTGTGCATAAGCAATGACTTTTTTTACTTGGTGTTTTGCATCTTTTTCTTTTTTTTTCTTTTCTTCTTCCCAGAATATATCAATAAATCAATGGCATAACATAAATATAGAATTATTCCAAGTTCTTTACTACATTCAGATCTGGTCGCTTTCTGAGAATTAATCAGGTTTATTGTTACACAAGATCAGTTCAAGGTTTTAGCAGTAGCAGATTTATATACCAGCTTGACAGGAACAGATGTTCAAGTATTGGAAAATATACTCCTACCTCTGGAATAATAAAACTTCAAAAATATGCCATTGTATCTTAAAAGTGGTATAGCTGCTAGTTGATTGAGATACTGGTTTTATCAAGGAAAATAATAATGATAAAAAAAAAAAGGGTTTCTATGAAAATGGAAGTGAGGATTGGATATGAAGGTGGGGAAGAAGGGAAGTCCCAAAAAAAATTCAAACATTAATTGGTGTTCCCACACATGCACAGCCTTTTGAATTTTGAAGTGTCTCAAAAATGATTCAAGTATTCATTAAATTGTTAAGACAAAAAGTCTATGAAAATGGGTTTATGTGAAATTAGAAATATAGAGCTTAAGTAGTAATCCTCTGTGTGTGTGTGTGTGTGTGTGTGTGTGTGTGTGTGTGTGTGTGTGTGTGTGTGTGTGTGTGTGTGTGTGTGTGTGTGTGTGTGTGCGTGCGTGGATAGATAGACAAATAAATAAATAGTCTGACAATGGCTTAGCTGGCTGAAACTTTAAAGTCACTGTCAACAACATTCGTGTTTAAGAATGATGAATTTGCACTCTACAAAAGTATAGAGTAACCCATGAGATCACTGTAGAATTGTTTTTATTATAACTGAATAAAAAGACAAACATTAATATATATTAGTGTACTGTTCAGTGATGGTAAGATCAACAAAAAAACTACTCCATCTCGTGAGAGATAATTGTATTAATTATATATATAGATATTTATAAATATTTTTTTTTAAAGTTAAGTTATAATAAAAACAATTTAATACTAAACTGAAGGATTACTCAAACTTTAACAGCAGTGATTCTGAATTCAGTCTGCTAAGCTATCATTGGAGTACTTAACAGGACAATGATGACTTAGAAGGCTGAATCTTTGAAGTCACTATCAATACAATTCTTGTTAAAGAATAATATGTATGTATGTACACACACACACATACATACATGTATATATATATGATGCACATTTTAATATGTAGAATAGGAATTGATATTTACTGAGTAGAATTGAAACAACTATTCCCAAGGGTATTTTTCTCTTTTAGTTGTTGGTGATGTTTTCTTGTTGAGGAATAATAATATTAAGAAGACAGTTAAAAAAAAAAACACTAAGAAGTGTATAGTCAGAAGTGTAAGCACAATATACCTAAGTGGGAATTGAAGAAAATTGATATTAATTACAAATTTTTCCACTATACTTATTTATATTTTTATATATTTCATTTGACTTCATTTCTTTAAAGGGAACTCTTTGAGAAGAATATAATCTAGAGAGAAAGCGGGAAGAAGAGGAAATGAGAGTGAGAGTCTAAAATTGCTAAAAGATTTGTCTCGTAGTTAGATAATTAGTGTTGTTGTTGTTGTTGTTGTTATTATTATTATTATTATCATCATCACCATCATTATAGTGATTAAATGGAAGCAAAAAAAGAAGCTTGGTTCACACACATCACCAACAGAATGACAACAATGGAAAAAGCCAAGAGAGAGCAACATTAGTGATAGTTGAGGGATATAGAAGAAAGTAGCAAATGCAATGTGTAAGGGATACAGAACAAGTGATAGAGAGAGAGATTCTATTATCAGTAATACATATTTGCTATTATTGATTATACCTATATTCTCCTAAACAATGGATATTAGGAAGGACTAGTGAGAGGAACTGGTGATGGAAAAATTTATTTTTTGTCAGTACTGGGGTGGCAGATAGATCTATGATTGAAGTAATTCCAGGTGTGGCTATCTAGTCTTTTATCCAGTAAGTACTTGTCCTTGTTTTGTTTTTTTAAATGATAGGGGATGATTTGTGCAAGAGTCGACTACTATTTCTAGCAGATCCAGAAACTATGAAGAGGCTCCATCATTACTTTGATGGTGAGTGGTGGATACATCGAGTGAGAAGAGATGGAAGTGGCTTCTGCATTAGTTTTCAAGTACAGAACCGAGGACAAACTACATACATATATACATACATACATATATATATATATACATACATATATATACATACACAATTCAAACTTTTCACACATATATATACACATGTATATATACATACAATACATATATATACAATACATATATATATATATATATATAATATACATATATATATATATATATATATATATATATATATCCATACATACATACATACATACAATATACTGTATTTGATGGCCTATAAGATGCACCTTTTTTTACCCAAAAATGGCTTTAAAAATCCCCCTGCATCCAATGTACTCAATGTAGGCTCAAAACTCACGACTCTTGGCTGAAATTATACATCAGAGGTCATGTATGTTTACATAACGTGTGCTGGCATCTACTGGTGAACAATCACCTACAGTATGTTTATATTGAATGTGGATGCAATAAATTGCTCATAATCACTAGTAATAGCATCAAGTTATACAGGTAAGTGGAGGAATTATAACATTATTTTAGTAGTAATTTATTTTACAAAAGTATAGCCTAGACTAGGGTGCGTCTTATAGGCCATCAAATATGGTATGTGTGTGTGTGGATGTATGTATATATATTTATATGTTTATTGCTGGTGCCTGTAGTTTGTACAAGTAACTTCTAATAAGGGTACAATATCACTGGTTGGAAGGTATTTGTTAACTATGACATTCCCTGTGGTATATATAAATCATGACGTAAGTCTTTTAAGCTAATATTTGACAGTCTGCAAAAGAAGAGAAACTAGAAATACAAGGAGACATGAAAAACATGTAATATGTATATAGGGGTATTTAGCAGAATACATTAAAGAAAAGTAGATAACCTCTCATGCAATTATTTTCTTCACTTACCCTCTTAAGTTAATCTTTAAGGGCTTACAGAGCTTACCAAGACATGACTGCGGCATTTTATAGCAAATGTATTTGAGGAAATTAAATATCTGCTGTATTATAATGATGAGATGAGACTTAGATCTAATATGCTGCTTGAAGAGTTTAAATAATCATTCCAAAGTTGTAAAGCTTGGAAATGTATTGCTGTAACTTAGCACTGAATGCTATTACGCACGGATTTGTTATTGAAAAGTGTATAGTGAATAAAAGAGTTACATATAAAAACACTGATAGCTGTGTCTAGACAAGTATATACTACTTATTGGTTAAGAAACTTACAAAGAAGCTTCTACATGGTCACTTGACTGGCTAAAAATAGCAGCTAAATCTTCACTAAATTGCACCCCACCGTCTTAAAAAGGACACATAAATTAATGTGGTTGTAGATATACTAGATATATAAAAAAAGACAGGATGGTCACGGTTGGAACATTTCTGATCATAGTCCTGCTTGATCAGGGTAGAACTGGGGCAAAGCAATAATAGTTGAGTGGCCAAATTGTTTATAGTTTGTGTCCTATGAACACCTCACTCCTAACTGTAGAGATGTAATATGGAGTAGAAACTTGCAATGCAGAAGTCAAATCCTTCCTTTAACAAAATAATCTCAGACATGTCTCCTTGTATTTCTAGGTTCTCTTCTTTTGCAGACTGTGTGGCTGAGAAATTTGCTTTGCAGCCATGTGATTTCAGGTTCAATTGACACCTTGAACCTCAGATGGGTCAAAATCTTGTGAGTGCAACTGGTAGATTGGAAACTGCAGGAACTCCCTCTCTATCTATTTATATATCAGTGTGTGTGTGTGTGTGTGTGTGTGTGTGCACATGTATTATTCATTTTTACATGTCTTTCCATGCTAGTATGAGTTAGAAGAAATATATTGTGGTAATGCCTACAAAGAGGATGCCCTTCCTGACACTAACCCTTACCTTTTTTGCAAGTAAGGAACATCTTATTTCACATACCTTTAAAGGCAGATGTCAGTGGATGACCTGCTGAGAGGGGAAGTGATGGGAAAGCTTCAGAGAACCACAAATGCAAATAAATCTGCAGGCACATTGCTTCTTCACATATCTATATGCATGCTCACATGTGCATACACACATACATACACATGAGGATATTTTTTTTATCAATGCATAACAGTAAGAAAACAAATTAAAAAGAAAAAAAACCCTGAATAAACAAAAAATGGAAAACAAATGTTCTCCACCTTTTTGCCATTTATTTGTTTCAGTAGTTGCACAGTGGCCATGCTGGGGTACTGACTTAAAGGCCTTAATTGAACAAATTGGCCCCACTACTTATTTTTAAATTCCAGTACATATTCTACCTATCTCTTTTGTCAAACTGCTAAGTTACCGGGATGTAAACAAACCAACACTGGTTGTCAAGTTATGGTGGGAGGACAAAAATAAACGTGGGCGCAAACACACACGACATGCTTCCACAGAGTCCATCTGCCAAATTCATTTATGAGTCATTAGTTGGCCCAGAACTATAATAGAAGACATTTGCCCAAGGTGCAATGTGCCTTACAGTATTATTCTGCACTCAATAATAAACACTCCCTTGTCACAATTGCCATTAAAAATGCAGATGATTGATTCAATAGAAACCCATAAACAACATTGCTATCTGTTCTCCAATTACAATGTAAGATAGTCTCAGCCAGTAAAATGCAATAGTGATAAAAAGAATGTTGAAAAGAACTTTTTTCTTTCACTACACATTCAATGGTACTATTTCTCATAGTGTGTGTATGTGTCACATTAGATAAACTAGACCTTTCTAATTCAGGAAATGTAATAAATTAGAGATTATGGGGATATATAGAGAGAGATTATGGAGATATATAAGACACTATATAAGATAAAATATTATATTCATCTAAGATGAGAGCTTCTTTCAATATTTCTTTTAAGTAATAAATATATAAACTGACTTAAGATGTAGTTTTTTTTTTTTATTTAAATATGTAGATTTAAATATGAAACAAGAATAGAAATTAACTAAAACCAACTTCAAGTAATTATAAGAAACATTCAAAACATAAACACACTAATATGATTTGTAGTTTATTTCAAGAAGGGTTACTACCACAAAAACAAAAAAAAATGTATTTACAAATCAATTGTCACTATGATATAAAATGAAGAATTTCAACTTAGATAGCTCTCATCTGACATTAAATTAAGCAGACTAGAAATTGAGAAAACTTTCCCTTCTAATGAAATTTTTTTTTTCATTCTTTTACGTTTGTTAATAATGTGATTAAAAAAATAAAATAATAATAATAAAAAAGAAAAACCTGTTAAAGTCACGCCAGAAACATTTGTCAGCTTTTCTGACACGCTTTAGCATTCTAAATAGAAAAATAATTGAATGATATAGTAGGAAACGTCAATGTGACTAATAGGTGCCAATGTGGAAATAAAACATATGTAAATCAAAGAAATTGGGAAGAAATCAATTATTCGAGCAAAAGACTTTTGTTGTTGATTTGAAGTAGCTTATAATAAGTCATAAAATATAAGAGTATCATAATTAAGAGAAAGGAAAATGTGAATTTGAGATGTTTATGCTTGGCCAAGGATATTAATAGTCTAAGTTAAATGAAATGATAACAACCAAGATAGAACTAGAGTAGATCCTATCTTCATATTATACTTGTCAGATGAGTAACCATACAGTATGCAGAGGCTAGGAATGAATGCTGAAACACTAAAAGATGCAGTTATATAGTTTGGGTAACTCAATAATTATGTGCTAGACTTAATGATTCAAATGCAGCTTAGGAAACCCGATTAAGAATTTGGAACCATTCCTGTTACATAATGAAGGAGTTAGTGGTAGAAAAGGCATACAGTTGTAAAAAAATTAAAATTTATATGAAAATATACCAAGTTAAGGATTGTCTTAAAATGGACATTCAGTTTTTGCCTTTCATCCTTTTGATAAATAAGTGCCCATTGAAGGTGGTGAATTTAAAAGGCCAGGCAAGATGTGCTGTAATATCCATTCTGGCCTTTTATGTTCTAATTATTTATCTCCTGTGCTGACAGTAATGCTAAGACAGAACCATCCCAAATCCTCAACTTTCCCTTCGGATAAACACTGGCGTTATGGAGAGGGGAGACATGCTTGCGTGGGCAATGCAATTCTGCCAGCCTTCCTCAAAAAAATCTAGCCCAGGCCTGTAGACACGTTTATCCACTAATGGGAACTCCTACTTATACATGCATAAATATATACACAATGTGGGCTCACACACACATACTAAGACATGTTTGTGTGTATGTGTGGTTAAAGAGGCACCTGCATAGTTGTATAATTAAGAAGTTCACTTTCCAACTACATGGCTTCAAGTTCAGTCCTACTGTGTGGTACCTTGGGTAACCATCTATTATAGCTCCTGGTAAACTAAAGCCCTGTGAGTTGATCTGGTAAGCAGAAATTGAAAGAAGTATGTTGTACACATACAATCACAAATGTAGATAATTTTGAGAACTGAATACTGGTGGGGTAAGAACCATGTGGTTAAGGTGATGGGTTATCACACTGAGTGGAGGCGCAATGGCCCAGTGGTTAGGGCAGCGGACTTGCGGTCATAGGATCGCGGTTTCGATTCCCAGACCGGGCGTTGTGAGTGTTTATTGAGCGAAAACACCTAAAGCTCCACGAGGCTCCGGCAGAGGATGGTGGCAAACCCTGCTGTACTCTTTCACCACAACTTTCTCTCACTCTTACTTCCTGTTTCTGTTGTACCTATAATTCAAAGGGTCAGCCTTGTCACACTGTGTCACGCTGAATATCCCTGAGAACTACGTTAAGGGTACACATGTCTCAGCCACTTGCACGTTAATTTCATATTATTCTAAGCTCAAATTTTACTACTGTCATATGTATTGAGAATTCCATAATGACTTCTGATACTGACTACAGTGTCATGTTTAAAGTTGGTTGAATTGACCCAAATGTATGCTTATTATTTAATGATAGTTACATGGAAAGAATGAAAGGCAAAGTTGACACTATTGGTTTTTGAACTGAAAATGCAGAGTAGCATAACTGAAAACATAAAAGTATTTTAGTCCTATCCTGCCATTCATTGCTCAGCTTATTGAACCTCAATTAAAAGAGTTAATTACAATAGATTAAGCAAATAAATGCTTTTATTTCTTATTCTTAACAATGTAGCAGTCTTTATTGGAGCATCGCATACAGTTGCCTTGTAGTATTTGTTCTGACTCTCAGTGCTTTAGGTTTAGATATATCTGAGGTTATGAACAACAAACTGAATGCCTTATGTGGTTTGTTCTGGCACTTTGTGCTCTGAGTTCAAATCTTGGTTGCACATCACCATCTGGCACCTGGAATGACTTATATTCCAGGTGCGTTGTAAGCATTCTGGTCAAGTTGCCAGCTTAAGGATATCTTACTCCCACCCACCCATCAGTCTTGATGAAGGCCCTGCAAAGGGCTATGGGTGCACTGTCAGCACTCCTGACTAAAAGATAAATAAACACTGATTAAATCAATCCCACCCTACGCAATAATTATATAAAAGCTAAACCACACACAGACATCCTCACATCCACCCACCCAGTAAGGTTAATTAAATTCAAAACAATGAAGCTGTATTTAATGTAACTATTAATTACCAATTACTTCTAACAAAGTAGGTTTGGTGCTGAAAGTAGTGATTCAAACTAGTTGTGCTATCTGCTGCATCCAGTTTGGCTCACTACTTAGCAAACCTAACATCTTAAAACCCCAACCCCCATACACACAAACATTTGCTTATCTATTTTGTTTTTTACTACATTCTTTTGGTTTCACCACTCATATTAAATTATATTTCTGGCAAGTTAACTTGAGGTTCCTCAGTAACAATGTAACCTTCATATAATAACTAAAGTATCTTCGGCCTGATGAGTAACTAGTGGAATGCCCTCATTGAGTAATTATTACTTCTGAGGATCTGCTAGCTAGGAAACATATGTAACCTAGATTTTACCTGCTCCACTCCCTCAACTTGGAAACATATATATAATTTTTTTCGAATCATGGGTCTCAAAAGATAACATGAAAATATTGGTTCGAAAAACCCTTTGGGATAGCAAAAGTCAAAGGCTGCCTGGTGTGGCTGTGTGGTTCCGGGTTCAGTCCCACTGCATGGCAACTTGGGCAAGTATTATCTACTATAGCCTCAGGCCGACCAAAGCCTTGTGAGTGGATTTGGTAGTCGGAAACTAAAAGAAGACATGCTGGTAAAACACTGCTCCTCTGAATGGAAACCTTACCTGTCATTGTGGTTTTGTGGCATGAAACAAAGCAGGCGTAGCCATCCACTCTAGAAAACAGATAGTAAATAATCCACAAGCAAACTGAGTCCTCAACTTGCTCCATTTGCCAACAGGTTTTCAAGGCACTGGCAGACCTCAAGAGACACATTTATGTCCATAGAACATGATCAATGCTTTATTTTACTGAACTCCCATTTTTTGTTCACGTCAAGAGAATACATCATCATCAATATATATTTATGTGTGTGTGTGTGTGTGTGTGTGTTTATGTGTGTCTGTCTTTATATCTCTGTTTGTCCCTCCACTACCACTTGACAACCAGCGTTGGTGTGTTTATGTCCTCGTAGCTTTGCAGTTCAACAAAAGAGATTGACAGAATAAATACTAGATTTTCAAAAAAATGTCCCGGGATCGATTTCTTCAATTAAAACTCTTCAGAGCAGTGCCTCAGCGAATAAAAGAATATATATATTATGTTAACTACATTTAAATGAATCATTGCATTTTGACACACCACCAGCTGAAAGCAGTTTGATTGTGGCACAATTCTTGAAATAATTAAATGGTGGACAGCAGATGACCTTACAATATCTAAGTCCTTTGTCAAAGCAGATAGCCCTGTTTGAACAGTCTGACTAACAGGTCCCTCTCTTACTTCATGCATGAGTGAGTGTCAATAGCGGAAAAGCAACTAGGCATGAGAAAACTGTTTAAACAATATTCAAATGTTCAGATTTTTACTCTTTCTCTCTCTCTCTCTCTCTCACACACACAAAACACCCTATCCACGAAAGAAAGATAAAAAATAAATTATTGAAACAATAGCAGAAAGAGATGAAAGTGTGTGTGTATGTGTGTGGAGGGGGTGGAGTGAATTACAGCATGCAAAGAAAAAATACTTCAATCATGTATAATGAATAAAAAAATATCTAAAGATTCACATGATATGATGAACTTGTTTAACACCCAGCTATGTATTGATTGAATGGCAAACTTAAAGTTTTGTACTTTTAACAGAGAGTCAGCTACGAAGCACAGAGAGAAAGACAGTTGATAGATTAAATGAAAGGACATGTAACAGGCATACACAGGTGTATTGACAAATTCTATAGGAAGACACAGCAAGAGTCAGAACGATAGAACATCTAAAAGATCATCAATTATTTCTGATAGAAGGATGAGGAGTCTTATTCACTTAGAATTATTTCGAATTCCCCCATAGTTGCTTTTGAACTCTTGAAACAGCTTTAAAAATATGCTTTAGTTTATTATAGCAGAGGTGGATGGATGCACACATACACGCACACACATCAAAATATATATTTAATAATAGAAGCCACTCGTCCTTCTCAGGGTATAAACTGACCTATATGTGTGTAAACAGCAGAAATATTCCTCTGGGTTACATACAACATGACATAGAAAGTAGTGTAATGAATGAAGTACACACATATATATATATATATGTATATATATCTATATATATATATTAGACAAAGTAGCATTGTTGATGTATTCATAATTCCGGAAGTCACAAGTGTCAGTTTACAACGCAGTTTTGGTGAGGAAGGGGGTGGAGCAAGCACTATAAATAATACCAACATCATTAACATGCCACTTAACTAACTACAAACAGCTACTGGCACAAACTTTAGCACCAACAGAAGCAAGCATCATCTGACTTACACTAATAGCATTACTGCTGCTCCCAGCTATCATTAGCACCACGATGTGGGGTCTCAGCCACTAGAAATAGCAGCCTTCTTTTAAATAAGAATCTTATTAACTTTAGAAGTGGGGGTGGAGAAAGCATACTTTGGACAATATAATTCTGGATATATAATAGCAAGATAAGTGGAGATGTCTGGGTGCAACTGTTGGGATGGGTATGATTTGGTGTGGTTGATTGGACATACAGCCTGTTTTGGTGACAGTATTTTTTTGACACTAGTGGCAAACACATACACACATGCATACATATATATATATGATTTTCTTTCTCCGTCTTCCCTTCTTTGGACTTTTTCTATATTTCTGATGAAGAGCTCCGCTCGAAACGTGAAATCCTCTTTCTTTTCTTTCCTTTCCTGAGCGTCCAATAACACTGTACTTATTCCAAGTCCTCGCGTTGTTGTTTTTTCTTGCTTTGGCCCAGTGGTTAGGGTAGCGGACTCTGCGGTTTCGATTCCCAGACAGGGCGTTGTGAGTGTTTATTGAGCGAAAACACCTAAAGCTCCACAAGGCTCCGGCAAGGGATGGTGGCGAACCCTGCTGTACTCTTTCACCACAACTTTCTCTCACTCTTACTTCCTGTTTCTGTTGTGCCTATAATTCAAAGGGTCAGCCTTGTCACTCTGTGTCACGCTAAATTTCCCCGAGAACTACGTTAAGGGTACACATGTCTGTGGAGTGCTCAACCACTTGCACGTTAATTTCACGAGCAGGCTGTCCCGTTGATTGGATCAACTGGAACCCTCGACGTCGTAAGCGACGGAATGCCAACAACTATATATATATATATATATATATATATATATATATATATATATATATATATATATATATATATATATATATATATATATATATATATATAAAGAGAGAGAGAGAGAAACAGAGGCAATGAGAGAATGTGAGAAACATTAAAGCAAGTGATGTCAACTAAGTCAGCACTGAATCAGTAACACCAAAAATATTTCATACCTTAAATGAGTGACCTGAAGCTAAATAACAGCAACAGCAATACTATTTCAAAGTCTGTTTGATGAGGGCTGGCTTGGTGGGGTTAAATAGTTCCATTTTAGGCCTGCTTTGCAACCATGTATTTAAAATTTTTTTTTTTTTTTTAGCGAGTGTCTTTCTATAGCCTAGGTCGATCAAAGCCTAGTGAACCAAATCTACAACTGACTGAAAACTGCATGGAAGCCCATTGAAGAAACAATCCTGTTCTTGGATTTTAGATTTAATTGCTCAGTTTAATGTTACCAGTTACTTAGAGACCCGTAACCGTTTGTCATTCAGCGTATTCTATCAAAGGTTATGCTTATTTATTCATTGTTTTGAATTAACCATGCATAAACATAGCTTCGAGATTGTTTATTTCTAGAATGACATTGTAAGGTAGGTATGAGATGCTGAATTTGGTCAGTTTAAATATAAAACAGGATATGGCTGGTTTAAATGCTAAGGGGGAGGTGAAGGAGTTTATTCTCTTGCAAAGCTAACGAGTGCTGTCCTTCTTCCTCTGCATAAACATTTAAACCTACACCAATATATTCCTATCATCATTACCCACCATTCACCCCCATTCAACAACAGCTTCCACTGCCACCACCACCATCATTTTGTCCCTACAGCTACTGACCTCTACATCTATATCACATCTACTACCAACATCACTGGAAATCAGTTGCCATCTTCAATCACCACACTACTGTTTAGTGTCCGTACTCTCATCAACATCTTTACCATCATACACACATAAACTACATCATCATCACTAACTACCCCTTTAAGAAAATAAATAAATATCAGTTGTTAGTACACATATAAAAACACTAACGTATGCTTTAAACACTTGTTTATTTTATTATGTTATCAAACATGAAAACAAACAAAACCATTAAATAAACTGAAAGTAATATAACAAAAACAACTATTACTGGATACTTTTTATGCAATAAATTATTATTATAATAATTGTTGAATCAGTCTCATTGTATTTTGTCTAATCCAAATAGGCATGAATAAGTGGACATTGAAACTTATTATTATTATATCCATTTTACTTATCTGAGCTCTTGATTTCAATTGCTCTGGTTAATTCTGTAAAAACACACAGCAACCTGCTGTCAAAGGTCTCACAGGGTCTCTTTCAACAACACTCAACAACCCAGTACCAATCTCAGAATCCTCGCTGACCCCAACAGAGCAGTATTTTGAACATGTTCTACCCTTGAGTCAATTCCAGTCCCCCCTCCCCCGACGTTTTTCAAACTTGGTTGTTATTGACCCCAGTGCTCCTACGACTACTGGGATGACAGTTACTCTTTTCATTGCTCGCATTCATAGTTTTATTATTATTATTATTATATTGTTAGCATACAGATAACAATATTCAGTGGCATTTCTACCAGCTTTATGTTCTGAGTCCAAATTCCGGCGATCTTTCGGTATGATTACCTAAATATCGGCCTTTTCTGTAAAAAGTGTCTTCGGAGATCTTTACCAAAGATCGGCCTTTTCCGTAAAAAGTGTTAGCGAAAGACATACAAAGAGCTCGATTTATTTTGAAGGGTTTAGAGTTAGGGTTAGGTTTACGGTTAGTGTTTGGGTTTTAGGGTTTGCGTTAGGAAATTCCGTCCCTAACCGTAACCGTAACCCCTAACCCTAACACTGTAGTGAAGATCATGGGGGGTGTTACGGAAAAGGCCGATATTTAGGTAATCGTACCGAAAGATCGCCCAAATTCCTCCAATGACTTCACTTTTCATCCTTCCCGGTTTAATAAAATGAGTACCAGTTGAACACTGGGGAAGATATAATAGCAAAGCTCCTTCTCTAAAAACTCCAGGTCTTGTGCCAATAGCTGAAAGAATCATTATTTTTATTATCAACATTGTTGCTGCTGTACAGAAAAATAAAGGCAGTGGGATGACAGAATTGTTAGGACAACAGACAAAATTACATTGCAGTATCTGGTTACATTCCTTTACGTTATGAGTTCAAATTTTGCTGGGGTCAATTTTACCTATATTTCAAAGTGGTTATCTAAAGCAACTAGTGAAGTACTGGGTGAGTGGGTAGTGTGGATAGTATAAATGACCCTAAAATTTCTGGTTTTGTGCCTATATAAGTAATCATTATTAGCAGAAAATATAAGACATAAAATACATCTATATATGAAAATCTCAGTGTAGGCCATTGAAATAGCATAAAACCCAAATACCCAACAAACTAAAAAGTACACACAGATAGTTAGAAAGTATGAAGCTATGGAATTGTCTAAGATAAAAATCTTGGATCTTTTTTAAAACGGGGGCCACATTTTTCATTAACGAAACACTTTGAAACTTGGAACACTGGTAGAATGTGTCATATAAAACATCTTTTTCTCTTAGTCTTCTTTAAAAAAAAAGAAATCCCTAAGTTATTCCATGTTAAAGTTGTCGTATTTCTGTAATTTCAACCAATCACTGACGTCCATTCAGCCGATATACATTAAGTGCCGACTACATAAACAAACGATTCTGAAACAATTAACCCTAACCCTAACCCTAGGGTTAGGGTTAAAGCAAATTTAAAATGAAAAACGCAAATAAAACGAAGAATCGTTTGTTTATGTAGTCGGCACTTAATGTATATCGGCTGAATGGACGTCAGTGATTGGTTGAAATTATCGAAATAACACAATTTTTTACATGAAATAAATTCGAATACAAAAATATTTTTCTGTTCTATAACACAAAATAGATAAGTATACGAAGTTTGAAAGTCTTTCCGTACCAAAAACACTACGTAAAACATTAATGAAAAATGTGGCCCCCGTTTTAAAAAAAGATCCAAAATCTTTTCATAAAATTGTGTTTAAAATACAATACAGCAATAAGTTGATTTTTTTTTTTTTTTTGGCAAACATTTCTGATGAAGTGGTAATAAATACTGAAACTACACAGATCAATCTCTCTTCTCCAGCCATTACAACTGTATTTTTCACAGTTAGGTTAGAATGTGTGTTTATAATATTATATTTCTTCTGTTAATATACATATTTTTTTTAAAGATGGTGATTCTTCTGAAGAGAATGCTCTAAAACCATGCAACTTGGAGCAGCACTGGAGTGAATCCTTAGTTTTGAATGAATAAATAAACTATTACAGTTATTGAGTATTTTCATCCATCATTGCACCCCTAAGGGTTTTTTTTTTTTTTGGTCTCACACACCAGGTCTAAATTTTTTGAAAATTCCTATAAATATGTGTAGTTTCGCATGCTGCTTATGAAGATAAATGTTTTGAGATATTAAAACTAAAAATGCAACCATTTACAACATGCCAAAAGTTGGAATTAACAACCACTTGCAATTTGATATTTCTGTATTTCTTTGGAGACAGGTATTTTTGGAGTGAGCATATTGATTCCACAGCAACTTATGGAGTAGCATCACAAGCAGAAAATTTGGTAAGTCTGTAAAATCCTTTAAAAATGGAACATGATACAGTAGAATATTATCCAAGAGAAGGAAATAGCTCTGAGAAGTAGCCTCAATGAGTAAAAACCCCAAATGAAGATACCCGTTGATGACAGAAGGACCCAGTAGAAATTCAAGAAAAGGGGTTGCAGTACATTTGAGTCCATACAGAAAGGAAATTGGCTTGAAGGTAAGTGTAAGTACTCTTCTATAGATTATTAGGAGAAAGAACTTACAACTGTCCGTTTCTATGAGGAGCAGTTAAAAAATATGAACCATAATACTGAGATTGATTATAACAATTATATGAGGGAAATGATGTGTGCAAGGTACAAGAAACAAAAAAAAAAATTCACTTAGAGAGAGTGTGTGTGTGTGGTGTGTGTGCACGCGTGCGTGTCTGCAAATACCTATGTTGCTCCAGTGAAATACACACAACTTCATATACCATTACTGAAACTGTCTAGTGAACTTAGGAAGAAATGATAGTTGGTTTTGAGTTGTTCACAGCAGCAATGAGGGAGAAAAATATTGCTAGCCAAAGTTGAACACTAAAGTGTTTTAAGAAGATGTTTACATTAATTATTATCTTGTTAGTCAGTCGAGTGGTGAATAGCACAGCATGCTGTCAAATGTTAACATACCTGGGCACATGCTAAGCAATAGTAAAAGATTGCATCTAAGTTAATTAAGTACCATTTTCTTCTAAATCTGTAATTTTTATAAATAATACTAAAGCTGAGAGAGAGAGAGAGAGACAGTAGTGCCTAATTAACAGTTTATAAGTACATATTCTACACACACTCTCTAATTGAGATTGTATCAGTGCATGTGGTTTCATGATTACTGTTTGGACGTGTGTGTGTGTGAGAGAGAGAGAAGGAGATAAACAGACAGAGAGGGGGGACATAGACTGACAGGCAGAGAGAGATATTCACACTGAAAGAGAGTGAGTGAAACTGTACTGCAGTAATAATAACATTAAAATTTATGTGAGGTAAATAATAAATGGCTAATAAGTGCTTTGAAGTTGATAGCCAGTAGTTTGGGCATTAAATAAAGATAACTGAAGTGAAGACTTCAACAGGGGCAAGATGCTACTACTCATTTCCTATTCTTAGCCAATCATGGAACTGAAAGAGGTGTTGTATATTTATATGTGTATATATATATATATATATATATATATATATATATATATATATATATATATATATATATATACACACACACATATATACATATATATATTTGATATGGATATAGGCTGCCTAACAGATGGTACACAGATAAGACAAATGAATGACTCAGTGACTATTACGTGTGTGTGTGCGCGCGCGTGTGCACGTGCAAAGAAAGACTAAGGGGTAAAGTAGGTTATCATAATCAAATTACAAAGTTTACTTAAAAGGAAACATGAGTGAGGAAGTAAATAGCCATTAATTATATAAATGAAATGTTAAAAGATGACGATGACGAAAGAAAATGGTCATGGTGACATATTAATGGAGTCATTAATATAAAACATTAATAGTGTCGTTAATATAAGTTGTAGTTATCTCACTAATCAGGATATTCATATCCAATATACGGTGTCATATAGCAAAAAACCACAAGAGATCCTCTATGTGGTTGCTGTACCTGCTAGAAATAGCAGCCAAATGTCCTCCAAATTATATTCAACGGTCTTTAAAAATATAGTTCTGAATCGACTATATAATGGGCGATGGTCATGATTGAAATGTTTTTGATTATTAATCTCAAAATTAGGGTTTACCAGGGATAAACGAGAACGATATATGTCACACCAAAGAAAGTGACACTTTTTATTGTTGTAACATGCCCAATTTGGTATCTCCCATTTGTTGTTGTCTCTAAAGAGTCAATAAAATGTGTCAAAGCAACTGACTGGAAGGAATGTTTCACTCCAGTGAGTTTTAACAAAAAGTATGGGATGAAACACTAGCAGCACTAGTTTTTCTTTGGTGGTTCTTGAGAAAATTTAAGTTCAATATCTGAAGCTAATGAAACACATTTAACCCTTTAGAATTTAATCTGGCCATATCCCACTTGTTTAATGTTACAGGCTGGTCAGATCTTGCCTCTCACACCTAACCTATAATGTCATTCTAAAAATAAATAACGACACCATTGAAATCTCAAAGCTATAAGATTAATTCATGATTAATTCAAAACACTGTAAATGTATAAGTATTACACTTGAAGAGTAATTTGAATGTTCAAGTGTTAAGAAGCAATGCTTATATTGTACATACTAATGATTTATATATCCACTACTGCCTATTTATATATATATATATATATATATATATATATATATATATTTATATATACTACTGCCTATTTATATGTTAACGATGGAAACCACTAACATGGTCATTTGATCTGTTAGAAATATATGCTTAATTTCTAGTAGATCCAACTCTATCATCTTAATTAAGAAAAATACCAACCTGATACAATATAGTCAAGACTAAGCTATGACCCAGAGAGAGATAATAAGATTATACAAGTCTACATTAATAAACAGTCAACTGCTAAATGTTATCCACGATACTATGTGGAGTACCAAACATAACATTTTCTGAATATATGAGGAGAGGCAATAATAAAATAATCTAATAAGAGACAAAATTTGACCTGGATTTTGTGTCTGGTGTGGGTAGGTGGAGAGTGACGAATTAAATAAACTAGTAATGTACAGCAGTTGATTCAATCATTATCTAAGTCTTTCTTTCTACTATTATTATATTTGTAGCCTTGTGTCAGTACAAAGAATGGACATCGATTGCATTTGTGTTTAGTCTTTTTAAATCAACACAAAAGGCCTAAAAGGACAGCAACATGTGTCCAAGACATGAACTTATCAATTATTTTAAAACTATTTACATAGTAGAGAAATGCCAGTCACATACTAAGGTTGATGGTTTTACTAAACCATCTCACAAAAACAAAAGAAAAAAACCTGCTAGAATTGTGCCCTAAATCAGAAATAATTGCTGCTGCTGCTACTACTACTTAAGACAGTGAGCTAGCAGAATAATTAGCTTGGACAAAAATGCTTAACCTTTCTTCCAGTTTTATTGGGTTGTCCGGAAAGTTCGTGCCGATTTATAGTACCTTACCTTTCGATTTATTTGCCATGAAACCACCTCAATTCTGAGAAGAGGGTATTTTCAAGTTAAAGGAAAAATAGAGACGCTTTGTGCAACAAAATGGTTCATATTTGGTTGATTAAAAATGTAATGGCAAGTATTTATTGACCATTTCCTTTCCGTTAAAAATTGGCACAAACTTTCCAGACAACTCAATACAGTCTGAGTTCAAACTCCACTGAGGTTAATACTGCCATTCATCTTTCTGAGGATCAGTCTGTCATCCTTTTGGGGATCCATAAAATAGGTATCAGTTGAGCACTGGAGTTGAGATGATCAGATATCTCCCTCCCTACAAGAGTTTCAGGCCTTGTGTCTATAGTATTACATTACGAGTTCAAATTCCACTGAGGTTGACTTTGCTTTTCATCCTTTCGAGGTCGATGAATTAAATACCAGTGAAGCACTGGAGCCGATGTGATCGACTAGTCCCCTCTACTAATTTCAGGCCTGGTGCCTATAGTGAAAAGGATTATCATTATCATTATTATTATTATTAAAGACAGCAAGCTGGCGGAATCATTAGCACGCTTAGCAAAATGCTTAGCAGCATTTTGTCTGCCGCTATGTTCTAAGTTCAAATTTGGCTGAGGTTGACTTTGCCTTTCATAATTTTGGAGTCAATAAATTAAGTACCAGTTGAGTACTGAGTTCAATGTAATCAACTATCCATTCCCAAATTTCAGGCCTTGTGCCTATAGTAGAAAGGATTATAATAATAATAATTATTATTATTAAAATAATTTTTGATAAAGTGAAAGCTTGGCAGTATTTATATACTTTGAAGGTTAAAATTTGTTTTTAGTAAATAAAGTAAGAATTGCAAAGTACACTTAACACTTAAGTTTTACAAATTCTCCTGTGAAAATACATTGTACAGAGACCTCAATGGTTATGTGAACAATGAACAACGGAATTGTGATGATAATAGCAATGACAACAACACACACACATAGCTACTAAAACCATATTTTGAAATGAGATGTTAAAAAGAAAACAAAAAAAAAATTATTCCCACTATTAAATATTTCTATTTGTTTTTCAAACAAATATTTCCACTAGCAAGGAATAACACATGTTCACAGATACACACAGACACACATGTGCATTTGTGCGTTTGTGTGTTTGTGTGTTTGTGTGTGTGTGTGTGTGTGTGTGTGTGTGTAGTGAGAATGAACTTACACAAGAACTTCAATCCCTGGTAGCTAGATGGACTGAAACAAAGTAGAATAAACATGATGTTTCACAGTGGCTGAATAAACCAAGTAGACCAATTTTTTTTTTTATCTCTGATTTTATTTGTTAATATTTGTGAAGCTAATCTCCTACAGGAAAAAAAAATGTGTTGATTAATTTTTTTTTTTTTACATATTGGTCTGTGAAGTAACAATCTTTAGACATAAGCTTCACAGGCTCACTGCTTCAAATATTAACCTCTATTAAGCTTCAAAATCAAAAGAAAAGGAAAGATAAAATGTAGTAAGAAGCTTGCTCCCCAACCACATGGTTCTGGATTCAGTCCCACTGCATGGCATCTTGAGCAAGTGTCTTCTACTATATCCTTGGGCTGACAGAAGTCATGTGAGTGGATTTGGTAGATGGAAACTGAAAGAAGCCTGTCATGTGTGTGTGTGTGTATGTGTGTGTGTGTATATATATATATATATATATATATATATGTCTTTGTGTCTCTCCTCTACCATTGGCTTCATAACTTAGTGGTTCAGCAAGAGACAGATAAAGTACTAGGCTTACAAAGAATAAGTACTGGAGTTGATTCTTTGGACTAAAAGACCCTTTAAGGCAGTGCCCCAGCATGGCTGCAGTCAAATGACTGAAACAAGTAAAAGAATAAAATAAAGACATAAAAAAATCCAACAAGGTGCAGACAAGAAGTTCTTTCCAGATGATGCTAAACCTTCTGACACAGAAGAGTGCTTAGTTCCAGTCTTTTTCAAAATTCAAAACAACATTATTTGAACAGTGGTTTCCTGCAGTTTAGGATTTGGCAACAGCCGCAGCACTAGACGCTAAGAATTTAAAATAGTATTGAATTTGTAAGAGAAATTTCGTCAGCTACATTCAGCAGGTTGAGTAACAGCATAGAAATGTTCATTTGCTGGAGTATATGTAATAGAAGCATGTGAAACATTATCAGTGACTTTGAAGTAAACTCTCTGTAAATCACTTAAGCAAGGAACATATCAAATCAGAATTTAAAATCATTTAATATGATAGCAACACTTTGATACAGTACAACAACTATTTGAAATGTCAGTAGCTAAATATGCTAACATCATATAAAGTATCTGCCATATCTTAAAGTCCACTACAAACTGACATTAGGGCTCTTCAAATGTACAAGATTCAGAGTAAAAGAAGAAGAAAGAAGGGAGAAAAGAAAATAGAAAAGAAATGAGTAAAAGAATAAAATAATAATACAATATCAGAACAAATTTCTGAAACATTGCTACTAAATACTTAAATATTGGTCTCCTTGGTTTGTTTGAAGAAAGTAGTTTGAAGAATAACAGATGAGTGAACGGCTGAAGTTAAGCTGAAAATCAATATGAAAACAGCATTCAATCTTGCAATATGTCACTTCAGTAGATTATCATTCTATCATAGCTGACTATAAAACCTCTGTGACCAACCATGTATGGCTGAGAGTTTTGAAATAAGAGAGAAAGACTAGAGCAATGCTTGTATATTACATGATTACTGCTCAAAATAAAGGAATGCATATACAAGCTGGCATAGTATCAATATAGCAAAATGTTTTAGATAATGTTTATCACAAGATGAAGCAAGTAGCTCTACTGTTATACAGACAGAATTAACTATGAAGAGAGGATTGTTTTCTGTTATATCAGAAGAAAGCAAGAATGAAATGAGTACAACATCTTGAGATGTAGGCAAAAAAATTACCAATTCTTCATGAAAATATTTTTGCATGTTGCTTCTTAAAACAAAAACAATAAATACTAACTATACATCAATCACAAAAACAGAGATGTGTAGATAATGTAATTTCCCTATTAACCCTGATAATGCCATGGAGAAATAATAACACTTCTGGTAAGAACCATTCAGCCAGTTAAACGTGCACATGCACATACACAGATATGAGGAACAGGGGTGTAAATCATGTTGGAGTTAGTTCAGATCCTCTTGGTCACATCTGCACTTTACTGATGCTGCTCAAGTCTTTTAGACATTTACTTATTTAAATCAACTGTGCTAAGCAGTGTTTGCAATCTTCCATAAAAAATATGTCTGGTCAATTGTACTGTTCGTGTTTGATGAATTACCCTTTAGCATTCAGATTATTTTTTCAAATTAATCCTGTATTATCTTGTCGCTTCAAGATTTCAATGATGTGATAATATATTTAAAAAATGATATTGTAGAGGTGTAGGAGGCTAGTTGTAGCGAGTTTGAACACAAAACAAGTAGAATATTTGGGCTATGTATGGTCGGTTCAAATTCTAAAGAGTTAAGGGATAAAAATGTGTGAGTTGGCAACAGGAAGAGCACCTGGCCATATAAAATATGTTTCAATGGATTTTGTCTGAGTCATGCAAGCATGGTTAAGTGCACATTGAAACAATAATAATGATGAACCTTCAATTAAAACCAGTTTTATTGTTTTTCACACTCAGTGACACACCTCATACACATTGCTTTATACTTTCATTATAAACACACAAAAATCCCAAAATTAAAAAACAAAAAAGAAAGAGAAAAAACAAGGGCAACAGGTCAACAGATTGAATTCTAGTTCTATTATTCACAAATAAGGTCACAAAAGAGAAAATATATGTCTATGACCACAAAAAATATTTCTGAAACAAGATTGTGTGGGAATTTCTTTTTTATTACCAATTCTATTCTTAGTGATCTGAATAAAGATCATGAAATTATTTTCTTATATTTTTACAACTATATAAGCAAACTAACTGCACAAGTCTCACTTGAGCATGCTTATATGCATCTAAGTAAGGTCTGAAATGGTGCTTTACTAATCTAATATAATAGATGCATAAACTAATTTCTGTGTGTCAGTGTGTCACACTTAGACCTCCCTCTACCACTGTTCAATGACACTCCTACTATTCCTCATGATGGGGTGAGAGTAATAGTAGGCATAGAGACAGTGAGGGCAGTGGCGAAGACAGAGGGTGAGGGAGAAACCAAAAAGATAGGGAGAGAAAGAGAGACATATTAAACATATCTAATATAATAAATGTGAATGTCAGTGTGTCACACTTTTTCAACTTTAATAAATCCTTTCTACTGGAAGCACAAGGCTTCAGATTTTAAGGGAAGGGATTAAGTCAATTACATCGACCCCAGTACATAACTGGTACTAAATTTATTGACCCCGAAAGGATGAAAGGCAAAGTCGACCTCAGCAGAATTCGAACTCAAAACCTAATGGCAGATGAAATACCGCTAAGCATTTTGCCTGGCATGCTCATGATTCTGCCAGCTTGCCGCCTTAATATAATATAATATAATAAATGTGAATGTCAGTGTGTCACACTTTTTCAACTTTACTCGTAGAGGCTGTAGCCCAACATATACCATTTCGGAATCAGGCTCCCTACAATTTGTGATTGTAGTAGAAAGGATTATTATTATTATTAGGCAGTGAGTTGGCAGAATCATTAGCACACTGGACAAAATGCTAAGCAGTATTTCCGTCGGGGTTGACTTTGCCTTTCATCCTTTTGGGGTCAATAAATTAAGTACCAGTGAAACACTGGGGTTGATATAATCGACTAGTCCTCTTCCCCTAAATTCCAGGCCTTGTGCCTTTAGTGGAAAGGATTATTATTATGATGATAATTATTATTATTTGATATAGGTTTATGTTTTATTGTTGACTCATTGACGTGACAATAAAATCTCTCAACACTCTTAAATTCTATCACATGTAAAAACAAAACAACAAGGATTAATAAACAGCACAACCTTACATTCTCATAACATGCTCAACAGAGACGCAGCACAGCAATTCACTTGTTTGTTACTTTTATACATTTTTTCCCCCCCCGTTTTCCTTCATTTTCATAGGTATATAACAGTGTCTGTTTTCAAGTTATTGACATTAAAAATATATAATAAAACAATTAGTCATAAAAGAAAATTTGACATTGGAAAGAGAAAGAGAAAGCAATTACACTGCCAGTCAGTGATGTACAAAAATAAATAAATAAAAAAGAGAAAAGTAGAAAAAAGAAGAAGAAGAAGACTGTTGCTCCAACTAATACTAATTACCCACTGAGCTTGTCTGCAGAAACTGACCTGACTGAATGATTGAATGAAGACATCAGCGTTTTATGAACCAAACACTTAATTGCAAGTAAACAACACACCGATTATTTGTTGTCTGCATAGTTATTTGTTTTGAAAGACAATCAGAATGTTGGGTGTGTGTAACTAGGCATTAATGACAAAGATATTATTTGCTTGTTATGTTGAGGTAGAGGTAAACTAGTGTAAAATTAGTGTAAAAACAAGCACACTAATTTCTTTCAGATGCCACCAGTTTATTGGTTATTTCATGTAAAAAAAAAATAAAACCACCTTAATTTGAAGAAAAACCAGTTGTTACCCAGCTTGGCCTATCTCAGCAATTTACATGACTATACAATTTAATGATGACATAAAACTGATGTTCCTAATGGTTATAAGAGTGTGCATGCATGTGCACTTTGCACAGTATTCACATGAAACTAACTAGTTTATTCGATGTATAACGGTCATGTAATAACTCTTTTTCTTTTCCTTTTTTTTCTTTTTTACTTAAGATGTCAATGACTGAAACAAGGATTCGTCAATAGCCTGTATGAGTGGTCGGAAAAAGGGTCAACTACCTTCAAAGGAAGGAGGACAATATCCCTCTTATTTTCTTTCTCTTTCATACATGCATACAAACACATGACTTGATTGATTTATTGATCCTACAGATAGCTTCATTTATAATTAACAAGCAACTTTGATGACTTGGTTTGCTATATTGCTGATATTCATTTGATTCAGATAAAAGAATAATGTTTGCAATTATCTCCCTTGTCAACCTTCCCTGTTCCCACAACTCCCACATCTCCTGTCAACGATGTATGCACATCACTAATTACTACTCAGTTTAAACACCATCAAAGCTAAAGGTAGCAGAAATAGATGCATCAGACAAATACCTTGCAGTATTTACATCCTCCCCTGTTTTAAAGTGAAATCGTGTCAGGGTTATCTGTGGTATTTAATTCATTTCTCCAGAATCAACAGTAGGATTGATTCTCATCATTTAACACAGTTGTTAATATTTCACAACTGTAAGGCGGTGAGCTGGCAGAATCATTAGCATACTGGGCAAATGCTTAGTGGCATTTCGTCCATCTTTTCAATCTGAGTTCAAATTCTGCTGCAGGCATCATCATCATCATCATCATCATCATCATCATTATTATTAAAGGGTGAGCTGACAGAATCATTAGCATGCTGGGCAAAATGCTTAGCAGTATTTTGTACATAGATAGAAAATAAAGATGTACAAACAAATGAAGAGATAGAAAACAGAAAAATATGTTCCATATTATTCTTAAAGACAATGGAAAACCAAGAAAGTCACAGTGACATAAAAAATAATAATAAAATTTAAAATGATAAAAAGTTTAGGAAATAATAAAATTAATAAGCCAAATATTTCTCCAGCGAACAGTCACTTGGCTGATGAATTGGTGTTTTGTAAGTGAAAAGTGGGTTACGAGAACACACTTCATCTTCTCTTATATTTGGTTACATTCTTTGTGTGTGCACACATGTATGTATTTATATATAAAATGACCTTTTATAGTCATACAGTGATTAAATATTGAATACATATCAAAGATTAAGAAACTAGGACTAACTTTAATGAAGAAAGAATGTGAGGTCACTAGGGAATGAATACTGATCAAAAACAATTCCACAGAGAATTATTGGCTTAACCAATATGATCTATGTTATGTTTTATGTTGTGTCTTTAACTTCAAATAGTTTTAGTTACAAATGCTACACCTCCAAATTTAAAGAATATATGACTGAAAACTACTTGCAATAAAGGAAGCTCTACATAGCCATTTGGTAGAAATAGCAATTAAATCTTTAAATCCCTATCTAACATCTTGGGAAATAGTATATTAGGTAATGTAGCCCAGGTACATTAAGCCAGGGGAAAAGACAAGACAGCTGTAGCTGAAATATGAGGGAGCTCCTATGTATTCAGTCAAACTACTAGAACCTCCCCCCCCCAAAAAAAAAAAACAAGTAAAATCTCCCTCAAATGAAACTGATAATCTTGGGAAAGGCAAAGACGTATTACATAATGTAAAACTGCATTTATATGAGGTGATTGCAGCTGGAACGTTTTTGATCATAAGGTCTGAATAGCATGACAAAGGTTGATCTAAGTCTGAACAGTAACTCTGCAGATATTCAGTGAATTTATATAACAGAAAAGTTGATGTGTATATTTGTTTATTCCTGTTCAATGTTATGGACTAAGCTCCATCTTGCCATACCGTGAGAGTAAATTTTGAACTCTCGTAAAAGTTAATAGATTAAATAATGTAAATAGGTCTGGGATGAGAATTTTTTTTTTATTTGCATCTATGGCGTGTTTGATTTCCAAATTAAGAGCATACATAAATGGCCTAGTGGATCAAATCTGGGACTATATATATATATATACACATTCAAAAATAACCACCTGAAAATGATCATTGATAAAAACCATCTGAAGCACAGTGTAGTGTTATATATATATATATATATATATATATATAGCATCATTATCTTCAGGCCTCAAGAAGAGATTAATAATAATCTGAAAAATTATAATCGTGTTAAGTTAAGTGGTCATAAGTTTTTCACTCTAATTTCACAGTTTTTGTGAATTGAAGCAAAACATTTTTCTTTGTAAGCACAACTATATATATATATATATATATATATATATATATATATATATATATATATAAAATGATAGGTTTAAAAATGATGGAAAAAGTAAGACATTCTTGTAAGTTTTCTTAAGGTATAATTCATTATCAATGTTATCTTAGAATTATTTCATTTCTACTCAAGTGCATTAAGTATTTCTTAAAATAAATTTACCTAATGTATATTATTTCCAGTAGTTGTTCCTTGCCTTTTAGAAAATAAATGGAAGGCCAACTAATGGAGCAGAATAATGAGGAATTAATTAGCCAATAAAAATAAATAAATAATGTATCTATTAAGATGGCTAAGAAGATTTTGGACAGAATAAGGCAGATGTTACAAAAGTGAAGAACACAACAAACTTTCCTGAAGAAGCGATTTGGTTTGATTCAGTAAATCATGCAACTATTTTTGAACAGTGTCTATTTCTAGCATCTTTCAATGAGAGGAATTAAAGCTATGATTATAGAGTGAATGGTTAACAAAGATTTATTGATTCTTCTTAATAGGGTGAAAGGTTGAGAGAACAATGTGAATTAGAGTATGAAATGCATCAGGTGTTGGAAGAAATCAAATAGTGAGGCAAGTGTTGCAAAATGGATGGAGAAATTAGAACAAGAAAGCAAAGCTTATATGCATATCTCACAAAGACTATCTACAAGACAAGATTAATTCTTATCCTTAAAAGCAATTTCACATTCTGATATATGTAAGAGAAGCAGTACCACATTTAAATAGCCATGTGTGCACCATACTTAATCTAAATACATGATAAAAGTGACAAATTTACTGTGGTGTTTGTCTGGAGATAATACCTTTTTATGGATATGCTGTGTTTAAAAACATAATCCTTTCTATTATAGGCACAAGGCCTGAAATTTGTGGAGAAGGGATAAGTTGATTACATTGACCCGAGTGTGCAACTGGTACTTATTTAATCGACCCCAAAAGGATGAAAGGCAAAGTCGACCTTAGCAGAATTTGAACTCAGAATGTAGTGACAGACGAAATACCACTAAGCATTTCGCCCAGTGAAAACATAAAATATACCAGAGACAGGCAAAATTCATCTTAGGAGCAGCTGGTAAGAATGCAAGAATCATTTCTGCTTTGCTGGGCATTCGCAATAGCATGTACACATTAAGATGAAATTTGTCACCACATATACATAGTAAAACACTGAATGAATAATCACTGGTGTTGTAAACAGCCATCCAACTCATGATGCTCAGATTGCTCCAGAAGGCAAGAGGCACCTACTTATATAAATAATTTTGGGATATTTTGAAAAAAACACATTTAAATAGTAAACTTAAAAAAACTAGTGCAATTCAGAGAGATATGTAAATTCTAGTGAGTTATAAAACAGTGTATGAAAGATTTAAAAAAAAAACAAAAAAAAAAATGAAGAATGAATAAATAATGACTGAGGAAACTAACTGCATTTGAATAAATTCCAAATATATTTTATCAACAGGATTATATAATAGTAAAGTAGTACATTTTTTCATCATACAAACATGCCATTGTTCTCATCGCAGTCTTTGCTTTTAATCTTTTATTTCTGTCTTCCACTATATTGTGCTATTGAGTTAATCTCACTAAGTAAACTTTGCCTATCATCCTTCTAGGGTCAATAGAATAAATTACCAGGAAGGTACTGGAGAACAATCTAATTGTCTATACCCATTTTCCCCAAAATTTGTGGTTTTGTGCCAATGTTACTGCTATTCATTAATTCATTTTCTCTGACTATCTAGAACATATACACAGTAAACAGCAAAAATAGTTAAATACTCATGTGTAATGGAACAATATATTCTTTTATTCTTTTACTTGTTTCAATCATTTAACCACGGTCATGCCAGAGCACCTTCTTGAAGAGTTTTAGTCGAAGAAATCAACCCCAGGACTTATTCTTTGTAAACCTAGTACTTATTGTATCGGTTCCTTTTGTGTGTGTGTGTGTGCACACGTGCATGTACACACACACGTGCTAACAGAGAGACATACAGGACCATCTAAGCAAGATATTTATTTACTCACTGAGATGTGCATTCAAACTCAACAGGTACTTGGTGCTATGACTTCAGGGTTATGAGGAAAAAAAAAACAAAACAAAAAAACTCTTGGAAGAATGGACCTCAGATATACCCACAAAAAAATATTGTATTGTACTTCTATTTACCACTGAAAGCTGTTTAGATTATGGTGATCCCCCCCCCCCCCCTCTGTCTCTCACACACACACACACACACATTTATACTCCACCAGCCCACCCAAACCTCAGAACTGAAAATAAGTTAATCAAATAAATGTGTCAACAGTATGAAAATGAACTTACTCAAGAATATGAGCATAGAAGACTGTTTTTAATTATGTCTGCTCTTGAACTAATTATCAAGTATTAGCAAGCACAAAGTATCATTTCAGTGTTTATAAACCAAAGAGCCCATATGCTAAAGTTAAACAACATCTACATCTCTCTCTCTCTCTCTCTCTCACACACACACACACACACACACACACACACTTTCTCCCTCTCTAATAAGTTTTGCTAGTTTTAAGCATTTTGAAAATTATACAGGGTGTATTCATCTTAGTATTTTAAGGTTAGGTAGGGTTATGTACACATGTTAGCACAAGCAACTGATATTACAAACTCACCTCCTTCTAAATAAACACCTGACATAGTTAGAAAGTACTAAGTCAGGAGGTTAGTTTCGACAATTGACCATACTGAAAGTACCTCAGAGAACTTCAGACTAGCAGTAAGTGTTATAAACAGCTACTTTGCACTTGACAATATTACTACATATACAACTAAGTCACTTATCACAGCTAAAAAAGGGCGAACGAAAATGAAGCTTGTGAGCCAGCACATTTAAAATAGTCAAGCAGCTGTTAAAAACTCAGAAGCTAGTGAACCAAACTGCTTAAATATAGTTAAATAGCTGTTATGAAAGCTGAAGTGTCCTCATGCTGTTATACTGTTTGTTAGCTCTGTTATAGAGAAAAAAAAAAACAACATAGAACTACTGTTTATAATGAACCTATAGTAAATTAATTAGAAATTTACAATACAAATCTAGCGCTGTACCATACTGAGCAAACATTATTAATCCTTTTGTTTCCATATTTCTACTGAAACCTACTGCCTTTGATTTAATTAATTTTAAAAATAATGAAGAATTTAGTTAACTTTGTCATTATTAGGATAGTGTTTGGATCTTAAACTAACATGAAATTTTGATGGAATTTAGATCACATTAAAACAGTAAGTTTGTGTCATAAGACCAGAGGAGGTCTGAGATGTGTTGATATCAGAAGAGTTAAAGCAATGAGTGGTGAATGGCAGGTAAATCAGAAAATGTATCAGAGAACATACGTTGCAGTACAAACCCCGCTGATGTTGACTTTGTCTTTCATCCTTCAAGGGTCAATAAAATAAATCAAGAGTCAAATACGGGTTCAGTCCTACTGCATGGCACCTTGGGCAAGTGTCTTCTACTATATCCTTGAGAGGACTGAAGCCTTGTGAGTGGATTTGGTAGACGGAAACTGAAAGAAGCCCGTCGTATATATATATACATATATATATATGGGAGAATATATGAAAAAACAACAACAGACGAGGACAGGTGGTGTAAATAACAAAAGGATGTATTAGTATGATGCTTGGGAATACGGAAAGTCTTTGACGTTTCGAGCTACGCTCTTCAACAGAAAGAATACGGAGACAAGGAGAAAAACACGGAGAAAAAAAATTGAATAGTGTCCAGTCAACGGTCAATCATTGTCCCCCCAACATCGCTTGACAACTGATGCTGGTGTGTTTACATCCCCGTCACTTAGCGGTTTGGCAAGAAAGACTGATAGAATAGGTACTGTCGACTAACGGCGGTGCTACAGCATGGCTGCAGTCAAATGACTGAAACAAATAAAGGAATACCAACACTAGTTGTCAAAGCAGTGGTGAGGGACAACCACACACATCTGCCAAATCCACTCACAAGGCCTTGGTCAGCCCGAGGCTATAGTAGAAGACACTCGCTCCAGGTGCTACACACTGGTAATGAACTAAGAACTATGTGGCAAGGAAGTAATCTTCTTACCACATACTCATGCCTCCTTTGTTTTATTGAAATAGTAAGAATACAAATTAACAGTAATATTTCTCTAAGTTCAAATTCCACAGTGTTGACCCTGGTATTCAACTGGTACTCATTTTATAGAACCTAGAAAGGATGAAAAACTGAGTCAGCCTCAGTAGATTTTTGAAGTCAGAATGTAAAGACATGAAATGCCATTAAGCATTTTGTCTGGCATGTTGACGATTCTGCATTTCACCAACCAAAATCGAGGAGTCACAAACAGTACATAAACACAAGGACACTTGTACTTTCAAAAACAATACCTAGTTTTCTTTTTTTTTTTTACTTATAACACTTTTTATTGAACTGCTCGAGTAGTTTAATGATAGTTTCAAAATATTAATTAAAAATGATACTATATTTAGAAAAATATGGCAACGTTATATTTACAAAAAGATTTTCCTGTAATTATCATTATTCCAGAAACTTTTTTAAATTACAATTTGCAATATCACATCTTTATTTTCCATAGTTATCAATTATATTAAAATGTTCCCATTTCCCATCCTGCTTAAAGCAACTTAATGGTAATGACTCTTACACCAACTCATACTTCATTTTAATTATTTCTCACTTTCTACTCAGCAAGCAAGTCAAGCCAGAGAGAAAAATTTCATTTTTCTATTCATCTTCATTTTACTTCTCCAAACTCACAATTATATTACTTTTTTTTTTTTTTGATAGTTTCCTACTTGCACATTCTCTACTTAGCATAACAACAAATAAATTCACATAGGTGTAGGTGTGGCAGTGTGGTAAAAAAGTGTGCTTCCCAACCACATGATTCTGGGTTCAGTCCTACTGCATGGCACCTTGGGCAAGTGTCTTCTACTATAGCGTCTAGCTGATCAATGCTTTGTGAGTGGATTTGGTAGACGGAAACTGAAAGAAGCCTATCATATATATATATGCATGTGTCTTTGTGTCAGTGTTTGTCCTCCACCACCATTTGAAAACTAGTGTTGGTGTGCTTACATCCCTGTAACTTAGCGGTTTGGCAAAGAAAATTGAAAGAATAAGTACCAAGTTTTAAAAAAAACAAGCTTTGGGGTTGATTCGTTCAACTAAAAAACCCTTCAAGGCGATGCCCCAGCATGGCCATGGTCAAATGATTGAAACAAGTAAAAGATAAAAGATAGCTAAAAATTAGTTATTAGCAGCGAAAACACAATTTGCACAGACTAGCAATCTTTACATCCTACTTAACATGGATATACTTTCAGAACAGCATAATACTGTAGTATTTGTCTTGAGAAAGCATCTCATATAGACATATAGTGTTAAAAAGCACATGTCTTAGTAGCAGACAATTATTATATGTGGATTAGAGAGAGTAGCACAGTATATGTTGAAAAGTTTCTGGCTTTTAGATTAAAGAAAATACAGGAGGTTTAGTTAATTATGATTTTATTCAACATATTCCCCCTCTCAGAATCATACACATATTGCAGCCACCATCCTTCAGTTTTTCTAATCCCTGTAAAAGAACTTGGAAAGTTGGGCCTCCAACCAAGCCTTTCATGATACACTTAAAGCCAGGAACTTTGCAACAGCAAGCACCCCCCCCCCCCCCCCTGTATACTAAATACAAAGGTTGTGAGTAGATTTGGCTGATTTGCTGTTAGTAGTTGTTACTCTACAATTACATTGCTTTTGCTCTGCTGAAAGGCATGAACTTCACACAACCTTGGTTCAACCATATAAATCTTGAAAATCAAGAGGCTTTAAACTAAACATTAGAAAACCAACACTGAACATTTGCATAACTTGCAACTGGTGCAAGTCACTGACTTCAAATGCAAGCAAAGCAGCAACAGAATAATTATTATTAAAGAATTTGCTTAAGATAGCAATCAATTGCAAATCAATGTCAACTGAAGCCTGATGTATGATAGCAAGTTTGTTATTATCAGCCTCAGCCTAATAATAACAACTGCCATGACCAAACAGATTGGTGATTGGAAAGATGGGGGGTGGGAGTAGAACAGAGATACTAGAATCTCAAGAGTGAACAGCTGAAGTGGAATTGAAGTACAACAGAAACATGCTAACTAAACTGGTCTTGGCAATAAACGTTCGCTTGTGCATACATACTATTATTCTTTTGTTGGATTCATCCAATAGACTCTGGCCATGTCGGGGCATTTGCCTTTAAGGGTTTTAGATGATCATATCAATTTCAGTATGTATTTTTAGTCTGGTACTTATTTCACCAATCTGTACTAATGAAACAGCTAATGGGATGCTAAAGGACACAGCATTCGTTTTAACATACAAGTGGATGCACAAGCAGACAAACAGACACACACACACACACACACACACACAAGCTCACTAACACAAATGAGATTATGGTGAAATTCCATGCATCAAATTTCACTCATGGAATCGGTCAACATGAGTCTAAAGACACTTACCTAAGATGGCCTCACTGTAGGATAGGATCCAGAATCACACAGCTGCAAATATCCTAACCACACAGACATGACTGTATATATAAATGTATATAAACACAGTTACCCACAAACTCTGATGTGTCACATATACATACACACATATAGACATTGTGTATGTATACCTTTTATCTACATATTCATTACCTATGGCCATTAAGCCAGTACCATAAATATAATGTAACCAATAGACTCCACCAATAGTGGAGATGTGTGGCTTAGAGGTTAGGGTGTTGTACTCATGATCATAAGATTGTGGTTTTGATTCCTGGATTGAGTGATGTGTTGTGTTCTTCTTGAGCAAAACACTTCATTTCACATTGCTCCAGTCCACTCAGCTGTCAAAAAGGAGTAATCCTGTGATGGACTAGTATCCTGTCCAAGGAGTAATATGTACCTAACAAATTCAGGGAAATAGTCCTTATGAGCTTATGGCTTGGAAAAGACCTTTGATCCATTTTGAACAGATTGGATGATGCTATAATGCAAGTGGATATAATAATGCAGAGACACAAAGATAGCACACACACACACTATTTTGCAAGCATGAGATCATTTCTATGTAGTTACTTGACTTATTAGAAATAACAGTTGAATCTTGCTCAAACATTGCCATCTCAAAAGAGAAGGATATGCTGGAGAATATTTTAAAAGAAATGATGGTCATGGTTGGAATGCCTTTAATTCTAAATCTACTGAATCAGAGCTGCTCTGGGGCTAAACAAACAACAACAACAAAACAAAATATCAGAAGATTCACTTCCAATATCCTACAAGTTTTTGAACTTAAGACATGTAGAACTGAAATGTCATGCCAAATGATATCGGGCAGATATCTAATTTTGATTCAAAAGAATGAGTGCAATCTGATTATTTTTCTCCACATCTGTATTGGTTTTTCTGAATTAACAAAATACTGCCAAAGTTCTAAATTTAATAATATACATTTCATATCTTAATGGGAAAAAAACTCACCAAACACATCATTAGAACATGAATGAATTAAATTCTACATATAAAATACAGTTCTAGTCTTGCTTAAAAACAATTTAGGCTTAACAGCCAAAAAATTGCAATTTCAACCTCAAAAATTGTTTGAGAATGAGTCTAAAAACATATTTCTGTAAAGAATTGATTTTAATATGCTGCTGCAACCACTGCCACCACCACATCATTATTATTATTATTTAATGTCTATTTCTCCATATTTCATCATCATTATCGAAATTTAATGTCCATTTTCCATGCTGGCATGAGTTAGATGGTTTGACAGGAATTGGCAAGGCCAGGAGTGGCACCAGGTTCCACAGTCTGTTTTGGCCTGGTTTCTACAACTGGATGCCCTTCCTAATGCCAACCACTTTACAGAGTGTACTGAGTGTTTTTTACACAGCACCTTGCAAATGGAATTTGTTGAACCAGAATTTCAAAGGCTGGATGCTTTTCCTGTTGCCAAACTTCATCTGTTTCCAGTCAAGGTAATATTCCTCCATAGGCAGAAGTGTTTTCCATGAAAGACTGTAAATGAATAACATCACTTGTATGAAGGTGATGCTCATTTACAATCATCAAATGATGTCAAACCAAAAGTACAAACACACACACAAGTATACAATGGTCTTCTTTAGTTTCTATCTACCAAATCTACTTAGCCATACATACATTATATACAGTGCTTCAGCATGAACATAGCTGCATCGCTGAAACAAATAAAAGAGCAAAAGAATATACATATATATATATATATGTGTGTGTGTGTACATGATGGGCTTCTTTCAGTTTCCAACTAACAAATCCACTCAGAAGGCTTTGACCAGCTTAGGGCTTTATTAGCACACTCCCCACAGCAGGACTGAACTCCAGACCACATGGTTGGGAAGATAACCTCTTATCCATACAGCTATGCCTGTGCCTATATATGGTGTGTTATTTAGCTGTTCCTATTTACTAATTACCAAATCCACATCACCTCCTGATTTCTTCTGTATATTTATGGACTAATATTATAACAACCTGACTGATAGATCACACTTAGATTCAACTCAAACTCAACTCAAGCTGTACAAGGCAAAACAAATAAAAAAACAACAACCATTTAGTTAATGACCTTGTATGTTCTCTCTGGATCTGAGTGTTTTAACATCCGCATTATTTTAGAATGAATTTAGAAATAATTTCTTATGTAGAATTAATTAACTTGTATGCTTTGTTAAAAACGCACACACATGCACCCACACATTTTTATATAAAGTTAACTTGACATTATAAAGCAGTCTAGTTTGTTGCACTCTCATTAATTTATATTTACATCAATTTAGACATTAAGAAATGAAATAACACCATACAATATACCATTACAGTAATATCTAAGCATTCAGCTAAAGAGATTATGCAATAGAATTTAAGAGATGTCTGTCAGTTTCTTTCTCTCTTTTTCTTCTTTATCCACACTCTTTGCACTTATTTCGTCAATAAAAAAAAAAGAAAGTTGACAGCCAACCTAAAAGTTAGACATTTCCAAGTTTTGATATCAGCTTATATCTCACACTTGAGAAGCATTCAAGTTATCTGAGCTGACAGTTTAAAAGCAAGGAACAGTATGACTGAATACATACATGACTATGAAGTAGAGGATAAGTACAAATAGCAAATTATATGGAGAGAGTGAACTGTTCTACACACACACACACACACAAACATAAACACACATTAATGAGAAAATATTTACACTTATTATTTCTAAATTGAATAGCCACTAAAGGGCAAGACTTGAATATTATCCAAGTTCAAATATTCCATTATTATTCATGAGACTTTTGTAAATGTGTGAAATACTATAATAATCAATAGATCAGAAAGGCCAGGCAGTGGTTGACAATCAGACAATAAAATGGAATATCTAATTGAATACATAGATATATCATTATTGCTGTTGTTGTTGTTGTTATTATTATTATTATTATTACTATTATTATTATTATTATTATTATTATTATTATTATTTGTTTTCTACACAAACATGATACTTTTATTGTAGGGAACAATAGGGAGTAAAATTACAAGTCTATTTAATAGTGTACTATTTTATATCCATATGTGTGTGTATAAAATATATATATACACTCACATACACACACACAGAGGCATCCTCTGTGTAACAGCCACTTCAGGTTATGGGATTCACACAGAAATTTTAAAACACCATTTATTTCAGGTTGTAAGTCTATAATTTCACTTTAACAGAAATTCAGTCAGATTCTATCAACTTAAAGCAACAGCTTCTTCTTAGCAAAAAGGATGCTTCTCAACATTTTGGCTTAGATCAAAATGAAGTTAACAATTTGAAAAAAACTAGAATCACAATATGTACATAAAGTAATCCCTCGACTATCACGGGTATTATGTTGCAAAATCCACTAAGTAGAAACAGCACTGCACTATATATATATATTTTATAATTATTTTTATAATAGGCGCAGGAGTGGCTGTGTTGTAAGTAGCTTGCTTACCAGCCACATGGTTCCGGGTTCAGTCCCACTGCGTGGCACCTTGGGCAAGTGTCTTCTACTATAGCCTTGGGCCGACCAAAGCCTTGTGAGTGGATTTGGTAGACGGAAACTGAAAGAAGCACATCGTATATATGTATATATATATATGTGTGTGTGTTTGTCCCCCCAACATCGCTTGACAACCGATGCTTGTATGTTTACGTCCCCGTAACTTAGCAGCTCGGCAAAAAAGACCGATAGAATAAGTACTAGGCTTACAAAGAATAAGTCCTGGGGTCGATTTGTTCGACTAAAGGCGGTGCTCCAGCATGGCTGCAGTCAAATGACTGAAACAAGTAAAAGAGTAAAGAGTAAGAGTATAAATGCAAAACAATACCATGGAGGAACCAATGTAAGCTTAAATAATAAACTGCGTAAGGTGAACCATGATATGGCGAGGGATTATTGTATACATGTGTGTCTGCATCACTATAAATATCTATGGAGAGTGAGATGGAATTTTTCACAGTGGATATTTGTGTGCATGTTTATGCATATTTTCTTGGGTTAGAATGGGCATCTATTTATCTATCTATCATCTCTGTATACATACATCTATATATAAACCAACCTTCACCGCCATCACTATATTTACATTTAACACTGATAGAACCACCATCAACACCAAAACAATCGTTTATTGCCTGTTTTTTATTGACATTACAGCTCTTTGGTATGTTTTTTTCCCTCGTATTAGGTGTAAAGGATGGTGTTCACAAGATTGTGTTGCAATGCTTTGGAGAGAGAGAGAGAGAGAGAGAGAGGGAGGGAGAGAGAGAGAGAGAGAGAGAGAGAGAGAGAGAGAGGGCTTGGTTGTTAATGCTAACAGTTGAAGTGGTTGTCTATAATTATATACATGGAACATGGTTTAGTATGGTTGTAAAAGTGTGAACTTAGAAAATCTATTATTTTCTCCACTAGAGCAAGACTTGGCTAACTGGATGTGATGCCGTGTTTCAAGTTATGTTTGTCTATTCCCTTCAGTACATGAAAGGTTTGAACAGCTCATTTTAAATTTAGAATTCAGTTGCCCTATTTTCTGTGGAACATGTCAGCCCTTGATAACTTTTTACATATCATTCTTGCTTTACTCTATATTCTTTAGGCTTTCTTTAACGTGTATTTCAGTTTTACCAATGCCAAAAAGTACTTAGGGTTCCCTTGCTGGCTTATTTAACCCTTTAGCATTCAGATAACTGTCAAATGTAATGCTTATTTATTCACATTGTTTTGAATTAACCATGTAATATCTCACAGCTTTCAAATTTTGATGATATGAGTGTTTCTTTTTAGAGTGACATTATAGGATAGGTGTGAGAGGCCTGATCTGGCCAGTTTAAATACTGAAGAGTTAAATATCATTGGCAGCCTAGTTCACTTCATGAAACTAATAAATACATACTATCACCATTTAGCAACTCAAGAACAAAAAATATTGCAAGAATATGGGAACAGTTAGCAGTTGTATGCTAAAAGCTACATGCATGAAATCAACAAAGTAATTTGAATAATTGATCAATACTAGAGAGCTCCAAACTACATGATAATCCTTACCTAGTTAGTCTGCAGGTAGTTGAATGGGCTAGATTTTCTGGTGACTTATTCACAGATTAACAATCACATTATTAGTTGTGGGATGTCTGTGTGAAAATATGGCTTGTTAGCTGAAAAGTTAATTTGCCTTTAACTGTACTTCAATCCTTCAATCTAGTGGTTCTCAACTAGGGTTCATATAAGATTTTTGGGGGTTTCATGCAAGCAAAATAGTAATTCAGGGATTCACAGTATTATTTTAAGGGATCATGAAAAAATTTTGCTTTAGATGTATTTATTGCAAGAAACAGCTAGGTTTTTTTAATTTTTTTATTTCTAATGCTAAATTTAGTTCAACATGGCTGTTGACAAATTTTTCCACTTTGTAAGGGTAATTTACCCAATATTTCAGCTGTTCTAATGATGTCTGTGTTCAAAAATAAATTTTCATCTTTGTATCTTACAATATACATTTCAGCGCTTATAAAAAAAAAACAAATTTTGGTTTGTTTTATTTATATACATATTGTTCAACATGTTTCATGCTAATCTAAGTAACCATGTGAAAAACATCATAGGAAATTTGAAATAAATATCTATAATACTAGCTTTTAAATCAATGAATGGCTATGGGGTCTACCAGAATAAAATAGGAATCAAAGGGGTCTATTGGCAAAAAATGGTTGAGAATCACTGCTTTCATCCATTCATAAAAAGTTTTCAGTCAACAGTCAAGCACTATTTCAATATACTTAACAACAGACCAATTTCTGTATCAAGAAAATAACTTGCACCTTTTATCTTTCATTTTTCATATTTTACTTGTTTCACTCACTGAACTGTGGCCATGCTGGAGTACCTCCTTGAAGGGTTATGGTCAAACAAACTGACCCCAGTGTTTATTTGTTTTTCAAGTCAAGTACTTATTCTATCGATCTCCTTTGCCAAGTCACTAAATTATGGTGGACATAAACAAACCAACATCGGTTGTCAAGTAGTTGGTGGGTGGCAAACACTCACTACCTGCAGCTATAAGTGTGTAAAGCAATTTTTAAAACAAAAAAAATATGTAGTGTATGAGCACATAGTAGAGGAGAGAACCTATACTATGTGGTCTTTCAATTGACCAGAAACAGCTACAAAATTTCCTTTTGTTTGCACTCAACTATACAATAAAAAAAAAATGGTATTACTAGAATACCTGTGATCTTATGTCTGCTTCATCAGGGTTGACCCATGACAATCAATAACGGCAACATGCCAATATGGGCACCTCTACAGTGTAAATCATGTTGCTAGAAATATCAGTCAATATATGTTGGATCTAAACAATGGCAAGAAACAGTTCACAAGGAAATGTTTCAACACAGCCTGAACTTACAGTGGCTTTAAGCAATTAAAGACCACACATATATAGACACAGATGCACACTATATTTGCCTGTGTATCAGATAGATGTACTAGAAAATAATAGCCATCGTCCTTTTCAAGGGAATATTTAAGAGGTAATTAGGAGAAATAAAAATTCAATATTTTTTTTTGTTCAATGTGTATTGATGTAATATATAGCTAGAAGATCACCACCCAGGAATGGAATGCTTCAAATATATTTTTGGTGGTGGTGGTGGTGGTGAATTTACTTTGTTTACATATGCTAGGAATAGAATCAAAGAAAATGAGATTTAGATCAAAAAAGTTTTACTGTAGAGATACATCATCCTGTTCATACCAATATTTATTGCATTACAGATATCATCTAATGATAAAAAAAGAAAAAGAAAAAAAGAAGCCTCCAAGAGTTGATTTCGGCAAAGACAATTATGAAAATGTGCAATTACAGTATTCAGATATATTAATAAAACTTGAATTATAAAGAGTTAAAAAACAACAACAACAATATTAATAATAAACCTTGGGCAAAATAAAACTTCCTGGTACAACTATAATCTAAAATAATATTTTATTGCTGAAGGGAAAATAGAAAGAAGCAACGAAAGAAATCCTCTCACTATACAAATTAATAACCAAATCAAAATTTTTAAGATAAGAAGTATCTGATGAGAAATATTGATTTTTGTGTATCAATAACACTTTGCAAGGCATAAGCAGTGTGAAGGAATAGCCGTGGAAGTGAGAGACAATTGATTGTTTGCACCTCTTTTGGCTTTTACCAAAATATTGACATCCTTTAGTTGAAACAAGGTATCATTGGTGTCATGTGACTGGCTTGCTGGGTGATATAGTAATAAAGTAAAAAAAAAAAAAAGAGATCAGCTGTGAAAACTTGATTACAGGTGTCAAACCTTGAGTAACTATGATCACGGATTACTCTCAATACTTCCCAATACTTAATAACCAGAATTTCAAGTCAACAAGAAAGACTTGTTTGAAATAGAAACCAAATCTTATTGTTTATCAATATTGATTTCAAATTTTGGCACAAGGCCAGAAATTTCAAAGGAGGGGGTAAGATGATTACATCAACCCCAGTGTGTACAACTGGTACTTATTTTATCAACCCCAAAAGGATGAAAGGTAAAGTCAATCTTGGCAGAATTGAAATGATTCTGCCAGGTTGCTGCCTAATGTGTTTGATACAAAAAAAAAAAAAAAAAAAAAAAAAAGAGATAGAATGGTCATAGTTTTGATCATAATGTCTGCTTGATAAAAGCTGATTTGGATTTATGCAATAACAGAAACAAGCAGTGCTTGTGCATCTTTTAATCACATTCAAATATATCCATGGAATATCATATCTGAATGACTTTGTAGCATGTGCAACAAGTAGCAGTCACACGCATTCTTTTTATTCTTTTCTTAGCTTGGGATGTTAGCCTGTGGTCATGTGGAGGAGCATCACCTTCTATGGTATAGTTGATTACATCAACTTATTTCATCAACCTAAGAGAAATGAGAGGCAAAGAAGAACTGGGTGGAATTTTAACTAAGAATGTAAAGGGATGTAACTAAATACCACAAGCTATTTTTGTTGTTGTTGTTTTTCGTCTAGCTCGCTACCAATTTCAATCATCTGCCCGCCATATGTATACTCTCAATAAAGGACACTTGAATTAAAATAAGCTGGAGATAAACTGGATAACATACAAATTAACACAAGCTAAATAACATGCTTAGTTCCTATGTACATCATTAGATAAGATCTATATTATTAGATAAGAGGTTCAAAACTCTTATCTGATTTTAACCCTCCAGTTTTGATGAGTATGTACTAAATTAAATGGTCAAACTGACATTATTTCCAAGGTTGCCCATCGGCCTCTCTGATTGTTTCACAGTTTCTATATAATTCTTCCAAATGCATCTTATTGCATTTTACTTTGACTGTCGACATTCTTCAAATATTTGTTTTACATGTTTATACAAGCGGCCCCCACCTCCGCCATCTTTCATCTCTCCCCAATAAGAGGATAACAGAATGTAATCAGAATATCATTTCATTTTCTATTTTTATTTTTTTTTTGCATTACAAGATTCTTGATGTCAAACAGATGTTAAATATAGCGAGAATGTCATCAGCCAATATGAAACACACAACTGGTTTTAGTCCACTTGTTTTTATCATTGCTAACTAATTAACCAAATAATTAATCGATTGCTTGATAACACATTTGATCAATTAATCAATTAATCAGTTTGTTAGAATTCTTTCATCACCATTCGTGATTTCGTCAATGCTGTGGCTTCATTAATCCAAGTTTGTCCTATTGTTGCCAAACATTGGGTCTCTTTCACTTTTTTTCTTCATTTGAAGAAGAACCTTTAACTCAAAACATTAGAATTAACACCTCCCCATTTTGTCTACTCGTACAAATTTTATAATATCTGTGAGCCTTATTTACTGATGTTTGATAGTGCAGATTATCATTAATATATCTTGGATTTAGTTTTTTTTGACACTGCAGTTGATAGACAAAGAAAGATGTTCAGTTTACAGCTGGACAGCAAAAACTGTCCTCAAGGACATTCAAAAGTTTAATAAACTAGAACATCTATGAAAGTACATCAACATTTGTTGCAGCAGCAATAGTAGTAGTAGTAGTAGTGATTAATCACTTTCCTGTTAAAATGTATCTCTCATTTTAAAGTAAACAACAGACTAACATACAAAAGAATATAATAATCCCTACAGGACATTTCAAGTAAATAATTCTCTCTGAATAGATAGCTATCAAGCAGAAAGACACACCTCATCAAAACACTAAAAATATAATAAATAAATAAAGCAGCTGTAATAAGAAAGCATTTGATTGTTGAAGAAATTGATGCATTTTGCTTCTACTCAATGCCCTTGTCATTTGCCTTTTATATCTGGTAATAAATATAAGAGCAACATGCCAATCCCAACCATAACTAATATAATATAGCAAAAGGCTAATAGGTATATAGAACAGAGTTACCAATTATTATATGAGTTATTAGTATTATCAATAAGTCACTATGTCAGACTACAATGATTTTAAGAATAAAAAATTTTTTTTTTTACTTCAGTCACGGAACTCATGCTGGCGGGGTGGGGGTGGGGGCATTTGCTTTAAAGGGCTTTCAGTTCATAACCTCAGTACTTATTTTATTGATCTTTACTCATGGAAGATTAAAGTTATGTTTCATGTGATGTGAAGGACCTCTAACCACAGCTGCAAATATATGACAGGTTACCACATTCTGCTCTTAAGGTACCAATCAACCTGCAGTGAGATTGAAACTTTAACCATGTGGTGGTGAAGTGAACTTCTTCATCACATAGTTATGACAATCCTACAAGATATATAATAGGCAACTAGAGCAACGTTACCATGCTGTTACCCATTTTTGTCTTGTCTTGCAGCCCTAAAGCTTTTTTTGCTGTATATGTATTTGTCTTTGTGTGGCCCTAAGCCCTTATTCTGTTTATTGTCTTGTCCCCTCATCTGTCTACTAACGGCCTCGTCTCAAGCCTGTCTTGCTTTGTTGTGTTTTGATCCCATTCTCGGCAAGTTTCTTGCTGGTGCCTCCAGAGTGGAAGCAATATTATTGATAATGGCTGAAATTGTGATTGACCCTCTGGCCGATAACTGAAGAGGAGTTGGTGGCCTGTGTTTTCCATTTGTCTGTGTATTTAGTATATGCTTGTATATACACTCATTAATTATATAATATATATATCTAGTATATATAAATCACAGTATGTGTGTGTGTATAATGACTAACGCATACATTTCCACAATTCTCAACCGATTTTCACCAAACTTTACACACACATTACTTACATTCCAAGGATGGTCATACGCTAGGCATTTTGCCTAGATCTCCCACGTAAATGGATCTAGTTTTATTGTATACTTTTACTGTATACTATTGTCTTCCATACTCTTTAAATCTTCTTATAAAAGTGAAAGGATATTGTCCATTTATTTCAACTGTCCACCTGCCACAGTGATTAAATTGACTAGGAACATTGTACGCGATAAATATCCAATACCAAACAATCTTAATCTCCATATTTAAACTGCATTGAACTTGGTCAAGCTTACTTTTACCTATTCCAACAGAATAAAGGGGCGTTTGTTAGCTTTCTCTCCAAAAAAAAAAAACCAGCTCTCCTTGCTGTTGAAGAAAACAAACTCACAGAGGGGTAGTTTCAACGTCTTCCTTCAATTTCATTACACCATTTATGTGGCTGTTTCTGACAAGAAATTTCACTTTCATGTAAAACAAATATATTTTTTATCTGTAATCTACTCCCAAAACACTTTGCATCGTTTGTAAACTTATGTTTTATGATCATTAAAATTCAATGACCTCCACAATAACCAACCTTCAATTTGATTTTCCGTTCCTAGGTTAATCGGAAGCAAAGATTGCCATGCTACTCCTGTACCTTTTTGGTAGTTCAATTATTTGGTAAAAAAATACCACCAAAGCAACTTAAACTGTCCAAAGGATGAGTGTGTTTGCTGATATATATACAAATATATATAAAATTTAAATAAACAGAAAATGGAGAAAACTTTTGATTAACAAATTTGATTCCTGATAAACTTTTGTTTATTCTGTTGTTACCTGCACCCTATGAGCAAAGTGTACCTGCACCCTATGAGCAAAGTGTACCTGCATACCCATGCTCAGGGATAGCATAGGTAATTGATACCGATAGTAAAAAGGGATACTATTATCCCTTAGACGGTTATTACAACTGCTAACTCTGCTTACTTATAAATATATATATATATATATATATACATACACACACACACACATACATACACGCACAAATATGCACATACATTTACATACTAAGGTATCTGAGTTTGTATGTCTTCATGTAAAACTGTAATTATAAAAATTTTGTAATTGCAATAATGATTTTTTTCTTCTGTTTTTGTTTGTTTCTGTTTTAATATAACATGGTTTGTTTGGTGCCAGGCATTTGCAGTGAGCAACAAAACAGGAAATTGTCTAACTCATGGGTTTTGCAAGGCCATTAGTAATATAAGAGAAGCAAATCCAACATGAAACTGAAATCATATCTTGCAAATTACCAGGTAAATAACTTATTGCTACATCGCAGCAACACTCATGTAATAATAAAGATATAATGATGTTTAAAATAGTCACAATCTCATCTCCACTTCCCTACAGATTTTTAAAGAAAGATGCATAGTTGATTATACGTAACCCCAGGACTTCTCAACCACACGAAGGATGAAAGATAAATTTGGACCCAGCAGGATATAAACTAAGAACACAAAGGGACATAACTACATAGGTAGTTTGTCCTCTGCTGTACACTCTACAAATTCTATTGCTTGATCACTTTGCAACAGGGACATACTGCATAGGTAGGCAAGGTAGACAGTGCCTACCTTGAATAAAATAGATAGATAGTAACATTTTCCTCTCATGGCAAAATATGCACCTAATTCAATAAGATTATGAAGATTAGTCTGATTACTATGCATAAAATGCAAAATTTTTTATTTTTTTTTGTAGATTAGATAGGCATAATTCACCCCTACTTTTCAATCTCAGTATTTAAGCTACACATAGTACTGCTGTAGTACATATGCTGCATACACTTCTACAACACCGTTTTTTTTTGCATGCTATAAAGGCAGAAGTAGATCTGCCTTCAACTCAGTTGCGTGCCTGTGTTTTGCTTATTTTTTGTGTTTTACTACATAAAAGTCACCAACGGCCTACCCTGAGTAATTACTGATGGCACATGCCTGCTTTGCTATAATAAAAATATGACATCAAAAACCATAATGCCTACTACTATAAGCCCACAAAAAAGCCCCTACAGTTAGGGATTCTGAATTTTTATAACACACACACACGATTGTTATCACCATCACACAATATCCATTTTCCAGGCAAGCACAAATCAGATGGAATTTATCAAAGCAAATTTTCTACATCCAAAATATCCTTCCTGCCACCAACCCACACTTATTTCAAAACAAGGTTATGTTTCCCCATAGGCAGATACATCTATATTTTTTTTTCCACATTAGAGTGAAATTGAACAATGTCACTTGTAAGGCAGTGATACATGGTTACAACCATCACAAGAAGTCAAGACAAAGGTACACACAAGCACAGTCACATAAACACACACACACACGCACACACAGATATAACAATGGCCTACTTTCATTTTTTTTTTGCCTATCATATCTACTCACAAAACTTTGGTGAGCCTGGGGTGAAAATAGAAGACACTTGCCTATGGTGCCTTGCAGTGGGACTGACTCAAGACCATATGGTTGAGAAGTAAGCTTCTCAGCTGCACACACACACACACACAGACACACTCACATAGAGAGAGAAACAGACACACAGACAAAGAGGGAGAGAAATATGAGTGGAGTAGAGAATGAGGAAGTAATAGAATGACAGGGAGAGAATGCATGCATGAGTATATGTAAAATGTAAAGATAAATGCCACAGTGCTTTCAAAAATAGTTATCTAGAAGAATTCATGTGAGATATAGAAATAGTTAAGTGACTATTCAAAGGCTTTTTTAAAAAAGTGACTAATTTCTATTTTGCTAACTGATGCACATATAGATTACTGATGGTAAAGAAATGAGTTTACAAGTAAGTCTGTCAGTCAGTTAGTCTGTCTGTCTGTCTGGCTATCTATCTATCTATCTATCTATCTATCTATATAATACATATCGATTGACAAATACACACATAAACATATACATACATATAAATGTAATACATACATACATGATAGATAGATAGATAGATAGATAGATAGATAATCCATAGCATGTTCTAAATGAATAGAACATAAAACAAGTTCCATTCAATAAGAATTAGGGAGTAAGATTGTCGAATCTGCTGAAAAATAAACAAAATCTCATTGAGATCTCACTCTAAAGGGCAGAAAAACAGGTCAGATAACAAAGACCAAGATACACTATATCCCCAAAATATGAAGATGACAGTCATGGCAAAAACATCTTTGATCTTCAATAGGTCTACTAGATTTTAAGCTAAACAATAACTATGAATTAGAGCATAAGAACATTTCTCATCTACCCTTTTATATAAGCATTTTATACTATAATGCACAAATTTTAAAAACATGAAATGTACTTCTTTTATACTCCAAAGGTTGGTTATAGATTTTTTTCTATCCTTTTCCTTTAAGTTTTTTTTTTTTATTCTTAGAAAAGAAGTTCAGTTCATGGGGAAAAAATTATTGCTTATCAATGGTTATTAGTAAAGATGTCTGGAAGAGAGAAAGCAAATCTCAGCAGAAAATCAATAACCCATGACTGCTTGCTCACTGGTTCTGCTTAATGAACAGGAACGAGAACCACTTATTATTAAAGCAGGCAACTAACTAACAGTAAACCACGATGAAGTTTATTGTAGAGACAGACACTGAAGTACTTAGGATTTTATGTAACTCTGTGCTATTGCAACAGGTGAAAGAAAAATGCTGATAACAGATGTCACCTCGATTTAGGGTTAGGGTCATGAGATGAATAAGAATTAAGTGTCTTGAATGTTTTCCACAAACTTAGCTTAAGATGGTCTAGAAGAGGAAACATATAGTAAAAGGAAAGAAAACAGTAAAAGAAGCTTTCATACCTGCAATTGCAATTAACAAAATAAGCTAAATTGTATGAGTTAGTAAGGTTATTATGGTTTCCATCAAATACTGCTCACAGACGTGTGTGTATAGTTTTGTTACAAACAGAAGATAGACTACTCAGTTTCATGTCATGTGTCTAGAGTGAATCACCAAATACTTCATTTACCTTTTCGTTACCATATTTTTGTTGAAATATACTGCTTTTGTTTCAACTAATTTTGAAAATAACGAAGAATTTATCATAATAATTTTGTCATTATTAAGATGGAAATTAGAACACAAATTAACACGGAATTTTGAGAGAGAAAGTTTTAACTTGAATCACTTTAAAATAGCAAAGTTTTATAATAGAAACAGCAGTAGTCTCAGATGGGTTGCTATCAAAAGGGTTAATATGTATAACTTCATCAACATCTGCAGCACAAGGCCCAGTCTTTGTTGCAGTGTGGTGCATCTAGGGCCTGGGAGAGGAAGGACAGTATAAAGTAGCACAGGAAATGAGGAAAACAAGAATCCAACCAGAAAGAAGTGGAAAAGACAGCCCAGAGTCGAGAACAGGGGGGTGGGATCAAGTATGCTCCATAAGGTGTGTAAGGACATAAGTAAGTAGTATCATCATCGTTATCTAAAAACTTTTTTTTTTCCACATGGAAATGAATTGTCTGATAGTGTCCTGCCACTTGAAAAGGTCCTTATCCATCCAGCATGCACTGTACATTTTCTCTAATTAGTTTCAGTTTTCTTCATGATTACGAAGAGCAAATGTCACCACATACATGTACAAACGATGTGTGTGTGTGTGTAAATATAAAATGTCTTCCTGTCCTAGACTATTTTGATTCACAGGTGTTATTTTCTTTTTTCCTTTTTTCCCATAAATAATTTCATGCTTTTCTTTTTTTTTTTCATTACTTTGTGTAACTTTTATATTTATTTGTTTACTAAAGCAATAAAAGTGTCTGACTGCACCTACTTTACAAATGAATAGTAAAAATAAAGAAAGAAAAACAAAAAATCCATAAAAGTCAACAAAAGTCAATCAAAAATTTGCTTAACTAATGATGATGAGAAGAAACTTGAGATAAAGATCTGATTGGTTTATTGGAATTGTTTCGTTTTTTCAAAAAAAAAAAATCAATAATATAAATATAAAAAGTAATAAAAGCGGAAAGGGCTTTTTTTAAGAACAAAAGTGTGAAAGATATTGAACTTCTGCTCATAAATTAGGAGGTTCAGCTTATATAGTAAGTTAAGTTATTCTTTGGTTATTTGGATGTTACGGTGACAAGCAAACTTGTTACACTGCCGTTTTGAAATATTTAGACCTTAACACATAAATAAAAACCAGAACCTGAGGAAACTAGGATAGTCTGTGTTGGTAAAAATTATTAAAAGAAAATTAATGAATATGAATAAATTTATATGGTCTGTAAACTCTAATGTTGCAAGCAGGTCCCTTCCATTTTGAAAGGGGAAAAGGAAAACTTTTAGTTTCTTTTCTTTTTTACTCTCCACAAGAGCTCTGCCTCAAATAAATGTTAAAATGTTAGAATTTGTGTTTTCACCAAAATATACAAAATTGTGAATTGTAATTAAATAAATACAGTTGCTATAAAAAAAAAAAATCTTAAGCAATTTATATTGCTGAAAAAGACGCAAAAGATGGAACCCCTTGATGACTGTGGTGATTTCATAACCTGTCTCTTGGAGAGTATACTCTGTAGTGAACTCCCAGTTGCCTATTGCTACTCCTAGAGGGATTTAATCTAGTTCTTTCTTGGAAGCTAATGAAACATTTGTGTCTTGACTGTGAGCACAGAGCCCAAAGAGAGAGTATGCATATTTTTTTTTTCATTTTGCTAACAGCTATGACTGAACTCTGAGTTAAATGCTGAAAAGGAATAGATAAACAAAAATGTGTTAACTGACCTTTTGGCACTGGGACTGAGTCCTTTGTGATATTTTAAGACCTTGTAATCTTTGCTGTCATTTTTGTTAGAATCTCCATTACATGACCTAGCACTGCTTTGAGTAAGAGCAGAAGTGCCAGCTCCAGAAGCTACCGCTCCTGAAGTAGTAACTCCATTAGTAGTACGGCTTGTGGTACTGCCAGATGCACGCCGTTGACTGGTAGGTTGGCTACTGGCATGACTAGAGCTGGACCGGCTAGCCATTGTATTTAAATAAAGTGTGAACTAGAAAAAAGATAAACCTTGACGATAATAATCCCAGGGAAACCTGTAAATAGAAATGAATATTTATAATAGATCAACATGACAATGAATTCATCATATAATAAGTAAAACAACTAGAAATCAATGAGAAGATTGAAGAATGATCCTTGATAGCAAATAGCTGACTGAACAAAAAATATTTTGTCATGTGAGCTGAAGAGAGAGTTAGCATCGCTGGTGAAAACCTTTACCAGAGGTTATTCTCTAATCTTCTTAAATAAATTATTCCAAGAAGAGGAGGATACAGTGCTCATAGCCTAAGATGGCTATGGTTGCCTTAACTCCAAGATAACCCTAATTTAACAGGTTATTATCAAATGTATTTACAGCTATTTCACACCGTTATTTTATTCATTTTTTTTTCTTTTTCAGATTTAGTTAGGCTACGTTAGTGTAGCATCCCATTTATTTCTATGAAAGTAGGTGTGATTTGATAGACAGATATGGCTCCTGTTTCTTACAAGATGTCTTCCTGCAATGTTCAATACAGTTGGTATTCAGCTTGAATAATCTAAAGTTTATGTCTGCAGGAGAAGTAAGGAAGGATTTAGTTCAAGAGGACAAGAATTCTGGGGAGAAAAGACTGGGCAAGAAAAATTTAATATAGGCACAAACATGGATGTATTGTTAAGAAACGTTGAAACTACATGATTTCAGGTTCAGTCCCACAATGTGGCACCTTGGGTAAATGTCTTTTACTATCAATCCTGTGTGAGAAAATTTGGTAGACAGAAACTGTGTGTAAGCCCATCATATATATGTATATACATATATGTATGTATATGTGTGTCCTTGTGTTTATTCCACCCCACCCACCACTTGAGAACTGGTATAGATTTGTTTATGTTCCTTGTAACATAACAGTTCAGCAAAGAGAATGATAAACTAGAATAAGTACCAAACTTTAAAAAAATAAATAGTGGTGCATACGTTCAACTAAACCTTTTAAAGTGACGCTCAGCATGTCCACAGACCGATAGCTGTAGCAAGTAAATGAAAAAGGACAGAGTTTGGTGGAAAATAAAGTAGTTATGATAAGAATAAATGAGTGTATTTGATATTATGCAGCTTGTTAAATTGGAGGAGCAACAAAAGTAATTGAAGTACAAGTAACTAGGGAAGGATAAACTATGCAACAGGCTAGTGGATAAAGTGTATGGGTAAACGGAAGCTTGTGTACTGATCAGTTGGATGGCTTTTATTGGATTTAGTTTATTGATACTGTCATCTACCTGATGTGAATAATTACATCTTTCATCTAATTACTGTAAGCTATATTCTTGTATATCAGATTCAATAACCATGAATTACACTGTAACAAACAAACAAAATAGGAAATTAAAGAGCTGATCAAATTTAAGTTTAAAGTTTTCTTTGCATGCAGGCATGGCTGTGTTATAAGAAACTTGTTTCTCAACCATGTGGTCTTGGGTTCAATCCCACTGCACAGAACTTTAGGTAAATGACTTCCATTACAGATCCAGGCCAAACAAAGCCTTCTCAGTGGATCTGGTAGAGACAAGCTTAAAGGCCATGATATATATGCACATACATACATATATATGTGTGTGTGTGTGTGTGTAAACAGATGTTAAATGATGATGATGTATCATCATCATCATTTAACATCCACTTTCCATGCTGGTACGGGTTAGATGGTTTCACTGGAACTGGTAAGCCAGAGAGCTGCACCAGGTTCCAGTTTGATTTGGCATGGTTTCTATAGTTGGATGCCCTTCCTAACGCCAACCACTTCAAGAGCGTAATGGGTGTTTTTTATGGGCCACCAGCATGACTATGGTTTCAGCTGATTCATATATGTGTATGTGTGTGTATCACTGTGTTGGCTTGTTCACATCCCTGTAACTTCATCATCATCATCATCATCATCGTTTAACGTCCGCTTTCCATGCTAGCATGGGTTGGACGATTTGACTGAGGACTGGTGCAACCGGATGGCTACACCAGGCTCCAATCTAATTTGGCAGAGTTTCTACAGCTGGATGCCCTTCCTAACGCCAACCACACAGAGAGTGTAGTGGGTGCTTTTACATGTCACCCGCACGAAAACGGCCACGCTCGAAATGGTGTCTTTTATGTGCCACCCGCACAAGAGCCAGTCCAGGGGCACTGGCAACGATCTCGCTCGAAAACCCTACAAGGCCAGTCAGGCGGTACTGGCAACGGTCACGCTCAGGATGGTACATCTTATGTGCCACCCGCACAAGAGCCAGTCTGGGGGCGCTGGCAACGATCTCACTTGGCTTGCCGGGTTTTCTATGTGTATGTATGTATGTATACATACATATATATATATATATATATATATATATATATGTGTATGTATGTATGTATATATACACATTTATGTATATATATAGACACATACACATACATAGTGTGTGTGTATGTATGTCTATATATGTATATATATCTATATATATATATATATATATATATACATACATACACACACATATATGTACGTATGTATGATCTATATATATATGTATGTGTATGTGTCTATATATATACATATATCTATATACATAAATGTGTATATATACATACACATACATACATATATATATATACATACATACATACACATATCATCATTGTGGCACTCTGTTGGTTATGACGACAAGGGTTCCAATTGATCCAGTCAACAGAACAGCCTGCTCATGAAATTAATGTGCAAGTGGCTGAGTACTCCACAGACACGTGTACCCTTAACATAGTTCTCAGGGAGATTCAGCATGACACAGAGTGTGACAAGGCTGGCCCTTTGAAAAACAGGTACAATGGAAACAGGAAGAAAGAGTGAGAGAAAGTTGTGGTGAAAGAATACAGCAGGGTTCGCCACCACCCCTGCTGAAGCCTTGTGGAGATTTAGGTGTTTTCGCTCAATAAACACTCACAATGCCCGGTCTGGGAATTGAAACTGTGATCCTATGACCGTGAGTCTGCTGCCCTAACCACTGGGCCATTGCGCATCCACATATATACATATATATATGCATATATTTATAAATATATATATATGTGAGTGTTCTTGTATCTCCTCTCTTGACATTGGATGATAGTACTGTCATTGCAATATAAGTAGTATCAGTCATTTCCGATCGTCCATGGAAACATTTCCAAATAAGGTAATATTTCATCTTCAGGTTGGCAACAGGAAGGGCATCTGGCTACAGAAAATCTGCATCAACTAATTTCCTGTGTCCGATGCAAAAATAGAAAAGTGTATATTATAACAACAACAGTAATAATATAATAAAAGTATATCTATTTATCTATCTCTCAAATTATCTGCTGCTCTCTAACAAGTTTATGGTGAAACCTGTGCAGGGAAGACCTCCAGAATTTTCAGCCCCTGGACAATATCCCTGCTCACCACTATTGAGGTACAGGTGGTTATCTGCAAGTGTGAGCCCTGTGATCCTCTACTATTCTCTGGAGCAATGCCTTTTCCATTTTGTCTAGTTAAACAAAAAGAGACAGAACAAGTAACAGGCTTAAAAATAAATACTGGGGTCAGTCTGTTTAGTTAGACCTGTCATGTTGGTACTCCAGCATGGTCACAGTCCAAAGACTGAAACAAATAAGATATAAAAGATAAGCCATTAAACATCAAGTTCAACTAGAAATATTTTAAGAAGGATATATCAAAATAAATTGTCGTATCCTGTTTTGTTCAGAGTTTACTCTGTTGCAAGTTCAACCATGTGACTGCTATCATTTGAATTTAACAACAGTTGCTGTAATTCAAACCATGAACAAAATTCCTAAGTATATATGTTGAATAGCAGGCAGTTATCTAAATCAGCATGTAGCTCATGTGGGCTAATATTAATAACGATTTCTATAGACCATAGCTAACACATTTTGAGAGAGGGTGAGTGTGTTTGTGTGTGTGTGAGAGAGAGAGAGAGGGGGGGGGGGTAGGCAGTCAATTGAATCTCTACTGAAACTTCCTAAGCACTTAAGGATGAAAGGAGAAGTCAACTTCAACAGAATAAGAAAACACCAATGAAATTTCAGAGCAATAGCAAAATAGAAATAGGAAAGAAAGTATCCTCTATAGTTTTTCTATTGCTATTGTTCTAGAAATGTTCACAAAATATAGTAATCAACACTCACACAAGGTCACTAACCTGGGGGAAGAGGGAGAGAAATTCAATTGTCTCTGCCTCCAGCACATTTGGTACTTAATGTGTGAGGAGAGACCAAAGACAACTACTACTACTACTCATAATAATATTACTACTACTACTACTACTACTACTACTACTACTACTACTACTACTACTACTACTAATAATAATAATAATTTTCAAGGAGAGGGGTTTAGTCAGTTATATTGATCCCAGTGCTCAACTGGTTCTTATTTTATCAGGGCCACAAAAAGAGCCAGAAAAATTACTGCAAGGTATCCCATCCAATGTTTTAATGGTTCTTGCCAAGACTCGACACTTTATCATTCCACCCTTCTGCCAGAAGAATGAACGACATAGTTGATCATGGCGAGATTTGAAATTGGAACGAGAATGGAATAGGGCAAGGCATTTTTGCTCGACACTCTAATGGCACAATGTGCCATTGTGGAATAGAGTGTGTAGTGTGCATGTCTGGTACCTGCTGATGGAATCTTTGCTAATCAGTTAAATGGCCAGAAATAATAATTATTTTCCTTCCTTTTTTTAAAAACAGTGGAACAATGAATAATTTATAAATAACAACATATAAATATTGTACATTATTTACATTTGATGGATATTTGTCCTCGTCTTGTTTGTTGTTAACACAACATTTCAGCTTCTTCAGGTGTCTTGGGGAAATTTCGAACCTGGGTTCTCATTCCTAAGGTATTTCTTGATGTTATTATTATTATTATTATTATTATTATTATTATTATTCAGGTCACTGCCTGGAATCGAACTCAGAATCTTGGGGTTAATAGCCTGTGCTCTTAACCACGACGCCATATGCCTGTGGTCAGTATTCCATAGGAAAATTGCAAAACGAAAATAGCCTTAGAAAGGAAGGGGAAAAAATGGCAGAAGAGGTGAGGAAAGTAAAATAAAATAATGTACAGGTAGTGGTTAAGAGCGCGGGCTACTAACCCCAAGATTCCGAGTTCGATTCTAGGCAGTGACCTGAATAATAATAATAATAATAATAATAATAATAACAACAACAACAAGAGAAATACATTAGGAATGGGAACCCAGGTTCGAAATTTCCCCAAGACACCTGATGAAGGCTGGAGAGTATATCAGCCGAAACGTGTTAACAACAAACAAGATGAGGACAAATATCCATCAAATGTAAATAATGTACATAATTCCTCATCTCTTAAATATAGAACTGTATTATATAAATACTGTGTTAAAAAACCTTTTGGGCAACAAAAGTCAAAGGCTGATGGCCTTTTGTGGGATTTGTTTAGAAAAATAAAGAAATGCTATATAATGCAGTCCAACCCATACCAGCCTGGAAAAAATTACTAAATAAGAAAGATGATGATGATAAAAGAAACAGAAATGTAAGATATAAAAAATCCACATATGCACATACAAATATACATACCAGTGCATGCACTAACTAATGTAGCTAAACATCAAACCAAAAATTTTGATGCAAAAGTTGCAAGTTAGAAGCAAGCTCTTCTGTATATTTAATGAAGGCTTTTAGTTAGGAAAAATAGCAACAGGTTATCTGGTTTTCCTATAAATATTCCGAGTGCTGATAGATGACAAGTGAAAGCAGCCAATGCTATAATAATGGTGACAAAGATTTCATGAACTGGCAAATAAATACTCTATGGATTAAAATGTCAGTATTCCATAGGAAAATTGCAAAATGAAAATAGCCTTAGAAAGGAAGGAAAACAAATGGCAGAAGAGGTGAGGGAAGTAAAATAAAATAATGTACAGGTAATCTTCGAAGAATTTTTTTCTTAGTCAGGAGAGGAAACTAACAATTGTGATGTGAAGACATTTAACAATTCATTGGGCGAGCTTTTATGCGGTCACTTGACTTTCTGGAAATAGCAGCCAAATCTCTCTCAAATCATATTCAACTGTTGTAAAAGTAAAATACATTGGCAATGTAGTTTTAAATATACAATAGGATGGTACATGTGGCACTTTGTGTTGCTTGCACCACAATATTCTGAAAACTAGAAACAAGAAAATCCAATCAAAATAACAATAATATAGTCTGTAATAAAAACGTTGCCAGAAAGGTAATCCTGTTCTAGATGAAATGGATCTAATGGTTCCATAGTATAACCATAACCATACTAGTTTAGGGAATCACACTCAACTAATTCATCGTTACCATCATTATTACTAAGGTGATGAGCTGGCAGAATCATTAGCAAGTCAGACAAAATGTGTAACAGCATTTCTTCCAGCCTTTACATTGTGAGTTCAAATTCTGAGGTCAACTTTGCCTTTCATCTTTCCAGGACTGAAGTTGATATAATTGACTATCCCCCACCCCAAAATTCCAGGCCTTGAGCCTATAAAAAAAAGATTATTATTATTGTTATTATTATTATTATTATTATTATTATTATTATTATCTAAGGTGGTGACTCGGCAAAATCGTTAGCATGCTGGGTGAAATGTTTGGCAGCATTTTATCTTTATGGTCTGGGTTCAAATTCCACCGAGGTCAACTTTGCCTTTCATCCTTTCTGGAGCGATGAAATAAGTACCAGTCACACGTACTGGGGTTGACTACCACCATCCAAATTTCAAGCCTTGTATCTATAGTAGAAAGGATTATTTTTATTATTATTAGAATTATTATTTAACTACTGGCCTCAGACAGATGTGTATGATTAAACTTCTGCAGGGGGGATGTGGCGCATGTACGAGATCAAGAACACTGTACTTCTGGGGGAAAAAAAAAAAACAGCAACAAAGGACTGAGTCCAGTGTTTAGCTTGTGATGTGGAAAGTAAGATAAAGTAGATATAATAGCAAGAGAAACAGTGAGGTCATCAAGAGGGTAGAGTGATCCACTGGAAAAACATTAGTTAAGGTGAAAGAGTACAAAGGGAGGAGAAAATAACTTGACACTGAATTTAATCTAAGTCTGTCCTTGAAGGACCTGTGTATGTATGTACTAGGGTGAAAACACTTGAAAACCAGTGTTGGTGTGGCAAAAAGACTGATAAATACTGAGGTCAATTTGTTCAACTGAAACTCCTCAAGGCAACACCCCAATCACTACACAAGTAATAGATAGATACAGGATAAAAGATTGTGGACTGCATTATTATTAGTAAAATAAAAATACAGGCATCGTTAAAAGGTTGCAAAGTAGAGATATAGATAGAAGCTCCCTAAATTAACTTGCAATGATTAATGTTAATTATGATAGTAAGATACATGTATGCAATATAAAATTGGTTACAGTGCAACACAAAGTAATCAAATCAGTATCTTTTGACTTCCTTTTTTTTAAATGCATATTTGTATAGAGATGTTTGTTTGTTTGAAGACTACATACAGCTGCTGTGTCATTCATGTCATTTTGCACTGGGTCACGGGTACCGCCACCATCATTTTACAACTGTCATTGTGTCAATGTATGCTGACATAACACCACACCTACACAAACAGAGTCACACACACTCAATGTTCTGCAATAGTTAGCTGATATATTACGACTGTTGTTTAATTTCCTTTATATATATATATATATATATATATATATATATACATACACACATACACACATTTATATATACATACGTTTAATTTCATTTACATATATATATATATGTATACATACACACAGCCATATATATATACATACACATATATGCAAACGTTTAATTTCCTTTACATATATACACACACATATATATATATACGTACATAGTGGCCATGCTGGAGCACCTTTTTAAAGTCTAGTACTTATTTTGCTTCTTTTACCAAACTGCCAAATAGACTAACACCAGTTGTTGAGCAGTGATGGGGGTTGGATTAATACAACACACACACAAACACGTGGACTTCTTTGTAGTTTCTGTCTGCCAAATTCACTCACAAGGCATTGGTCGGCAAGAGACTATAATAGTGAAAATTTGCCCTACGTGCCACACAGTAGGACTGAACCTGAAACCAAGTGGATGCAAAGCAAACTTCTTAACCACATAGTCATGCCTGTGCGAATGTGTGTGCGTGTATGTAGGCACCTTATTGAAACCCTGTCGTGGTCAGCTTTGTTTTTAATCTTTCCAGTGGCTGATTAAAAAGTACAAGTCCAAGGCAAGTAGATTTGCAAAACTATTAGAGCATCAAACAAAATGCCTTATGCAATTATTCTGAGTCTCTGTGTTCTAACTGTAATGCCTTATGACTGACAACATTGGCATCAAACTGTATCAATTCACATTTCTCTGGTGACCCGGAGAAGTGTGAGTAGCATGCACGGACAACTGCTTATCTTCTTACCCAGGTCTGCGTCTTGGAGAGGAATTTTGCAGGTATAGAAATCCATGGCCAGCTATGACTGAAGTGAGTACTAGTGTTTGTGTTTATGTGCGTGGAAGTTCAGCATCAGTCAAACTGCAGTTCCTTGCACAAGTGTCTTCTACTAAAGACTCAAGCCAACCCCAGCTTCATGAATGGATTTGATTTGGTAGATGGAAACCTGATGTAAATTTCCCGAGTCCTCCCCCACCACGGCCGTCGGCGCAATTTTTTTTTCATATTCGTTTACTACACATTATTTTACACCTATTACACTTGCTTTTTTTTTTTTTGGTGGCCGGGCGTCAAAGTTGTGTGTGTGTATATATATATATATATATATATATATATATATATATATATACATATATATATATATATACACGTACATATGTACATATGTGTATGTACACACACACACACACAGATATATATATATATATATATATATATATTACACACACGTTTATATATATATATTTTTTAAGGGATTGAATGCAAATTCGTCCTTTAACTAGAGTAATTTCTAAAGATTTCTCACGTTGTTTCGTCATACTTTACTTTTTATTTACTACTGTAAATTTGTGAATATATGAAACGCTATATAGAAGTATAAAGTAAATGATTTAACTTATTAAACAGAGTTCAACAAGTTTGTTCATATTTACGTAAATGGAAGAGATTAAAATGTTAATACGGATGATAATTTTTTTTTTATTCATGTAGATATACAATTGTTTCATACAGAATAACAAGAAATTCATATTTAAGAATCTGAGTTGTCATAAAGTACTCGGCGGTAGTCGAAGAAACTAAAAAGACATTAGAAATTATATATATATATATATATATATATATATATATATATATATGTATGCATATACATACACACATGTATATGTACATATATACCCAACCGTTTACTACACATTATTTTACACTTGTTGCACCATTTTTTTTGTGACCGGGTCCTAAACTGAAGATTAACCAAAAACAAAAAGTTTTCTTATTTTCAATTCAGTCAGATCACAGTATTAGTCGTAAGGTACGACATTACTTGATCTGTAACGGTACTTTCTTATTTAATAATGGAGTTACTTATCACAGCATGATTGCATATACACACAATGTTGACTTTGAGGTTGGCATTTGTTCAAAGTAAAACATTTACTGTAAGAAAGAAGAAATAGTAGCGAGAGAGTGTTGGCTGATGATAAATAAATAAATACGATCTCGCAGTTGACAAAACATAGAAAACTGAGGAAGCATGCATAACATCGCTATCAGTAGTACTATTTCATCATGATAGCAAACTTATGAAGAATAATGTGCTAGAAATAATAGCCAACTCACCCTTGAATCATACTCTACCAGATAATATAATCAGTGAGTAAAGGGGGAAAAAAAAAACGCAATGGAATCATCCCAACGGGAATACTTTTCATTGGAGCTAAACAACAAAGATAATGATTTGTTTTGTTGTTCACAGTTCTGTACATTTACTTCACCTTGAGGGGGGAAATAATATTCCCCCTCCATCCTATTGAGTGTGTATGTATGTATGTGTCCCTTTAGCGTTCTTACTACCCTCTCAAATACAATGTTTATTTATTCACATGATTCTGGATTATCTTCTAGCTTTGAGATTTTGATGATGTGATTGTTTATTCTTAGAATACCAGATCTGACCGGTTTCAACATAAAACAGGTAAAATATTTGGGCCGGATATGACTAGTTTAAATGCTAAAGTGTTTTATATTTTCATATTAGTTCATAGATGAAAATCAGATATTCTCCGTATAGAATACACTTAGTAGTGCTCAAGAGATTTAAACTTGAGCGGGTAGAGAAGAAAAATAATAGGACATTAAATACATGAAATACAAAAAAAATGTATGTTTCGCAGTTAAAATTTAAAAACTAGTCTTATGTACGTGTACATATGTGCGCGCGCGTACACATTCTAGTGGTTTCAAACATTCGATTGTGGTCCTTCTAGTACTGTTAACACACCAGAGGAGGCGCAATGGCCCAGTGATTAGGGTAGCGGACTCGCGGTTTCGATTCCCAGACCGGGTGTTGTGAGTGTTTATTGAGCAAAAACACCTAAAGCTCCACGAGGCTCCGGCAGGGGATGGTGGCGAACCCTGCTGTACTCTTTCACCATCGACTTTCTCTCACTCTTACTTCCTGTTTCTGTTGTGCCTGTAATTCAAAGGCTCAGCCTTGTCACACTGTGTCACGCTGAATATCCCTGAGAACTACGTTAAGGGTACACGTGTCTGTGGAGTGCTCAGCCACTTGCACGTTAATTTCACGAGCAGGCTGTTCCGTTGATCGGATCAACTGGAACCCTCGACGTCGTAAGCGACGGAGTGCCAACAACACACCAGACTATTTATCATTTTAGTAAAAACGTACTACAGCTGTTTGCGTAATATGCACCGAATGAAAAATCATACAAGTATACACACAGACAGACAAATATCCTACAGCTTCAGGCACTATTTAAGTGCACAACTCAGGATAGCTTTAAAATGCATCTCAAAACATCACCTTTTCCTTTTGTTAAATGTATTAGTATATTAAACGAATTGGTTTACCAAACATCCAATGTACATTCATTCATTCGACTTTATATCAATATTTATAGTTTGTACTATGACTCCGTCATAAAATGTTTATTACCTTTATCTCAGAAATTTAGTATGTAATAAAAAAAAAAACTGTCATCTTATGAGATTGAGTGCTAATATATTTACTGCGTAATGTTAATTTCTTAGGATATTAAAGTTTCCAAATTTATGCACATGGCCAGCAATGCGGAAGGTGGGTAAGTCATATCAACGACAAGCATTCTTTATTGGCACTTTATTTCGTTGACATAGAAAAAAAATGAAAGGCAAAGCTGACCTGAGTAGGATCTGAACTCAGGCCATGCATTACTATAGAAAGTTAATGAGAAAGCGTGACATGCATTTGCTTTGGGCCAATTTTTCAACCTGTCATTTTGGAGCTAAGGAGCAACCAAATTCATCAAGAATAAAGTAGAAGCATAGAATCCAAATCACCGCAAAAGGTACATTCTACTGTTTGACTTCCACAAGAATATATAGTTAGACCTAGATAATCCGAACAAGATAGGTGCAGAGTATTCTGTTTGGTTTAACACCTAATTTTTCATGTTTGCATGTAGATTATTGAGGCAGATTTTCAATGACCAGATGTTATCTCTGTCACCAGCCTTTACCTGTTTCCAAGTAATGTTTTCCCATAGCCAGACATGATTTTGCAGAATACAGGAAATGAATGACATGATGCCAACACAAGGAGACACAAACAAACATGCGTACTTTTGGTGATTCGCTGTGCTTCAGAAGACACGTCAAGCTAAGTGAAATCGTACATGACACGTACAAGGTACCCGGTGCTGGTGACACAAAAATCACCAGGTACACAAAACAGACTGGAGTCTGGTGTAGCTCTCCAGCTTACTAGTTCCAGTCAAACCCATGCCAGCATCGAAAACGGCTGTTAAATGACGCTGATGATGACACACACACACATACTTGCTTCAGTTTCTGTACTCACAAGGTTTTAGTAGGCCATGCAGTGAGACTCCTCGCGTGGGGTCGGTCGTTAAGAAGCAAACTTCTTAACTACACAGCTATGTGGTTAGGAAGCAAACTTCTTAACTACACAGCCTAGCCTGCGCCTATAAAAATACTCAACTTGACATAATTATATAAAAACAAGAATAAGATAGAAATAAAAGTATGTTTACATTTTTTTTTTTTTTTTGTGATTCAATTGATAAAATGTACTTTTATACAATCTTTGATGCCTTTACGTTAAGGTTCCAGAAGCTGTAAAAACCGCCTTTCTGTTCAATTGTCAGTGATTGCTTTCTCTTCACGAACGGCAACAAACTCGATTACTTGTAACAGATAAACATTCATAGCAAAATTTGTAGAGTGAAACTGAGACACGTACCATTGATTTTGCTATGCTTATAAATTCTTTTGCATATCTGTCATTTTTATGAGTACAATTATCTTTTTTGTTTTCAAGTGACCGACTGAAATCAAACTGAAAAAGATTTTGCATCTATAATTTTGTTTTCTTTACTAAGTTAGACAATCTAAAAAAATTAAAACATGGTAATTTAACTATCCTCTTGCAAATCACAACCCACTGCCATGAGAAATACTAACGTAACTGATACACAATACCTTTTGATAACTGTAAACAAGATGTTATGTGCTAGTGTTTACGATGTAATATTTTTAGAATACAAAGTAACTTTTAATTGTTGTAAATAAACGTCGAAATTAGATTACAAGTTGAGCAATGGGGTCGTGTAATCGACTTACACCCTCCCCGAAATTGCAGACGTTGTGCCAAAATTTGAAACCGATAATTTTTTAAATTTAACACAAGGCTAGAGAAGGTGAAACCGACTCAATTGTTGTCCATTTTGTTTTGTTATTTTCTGTTTATACGTTATACATACATGTTTCCGGTCTTTGCACCGTCCCTAATTGTCTTCAGATCTTTTGTAGCAAATGAAGAAATTATTACTAGGGCGGCGAGCTGGCGGAATCGACAGCACGTCGGACAAGATGCTTAGCAGCATTTCGTCCGTTTTTGCGTTGAGTTCAAATTCCGTCGAGGTCGACTTTGCCTTTCATCCTTTCGGGATCGATGAAATAAGTACCAGTTATGCACTGAGATCGATGTAATCGACTAGCCCCCTCCACCCAAATTTCAAGCCTTATGCCTATAGTAGAAAGGATTATTAAAGCTAGGATATAAACGAAGTCAAAATTGAGAACTTCCACTCAATAAAATTGCTAGCGAAGAAGAGACAGATAAAGAAATTATTTAATAAGAAACAAATTTCATAAACCGAATTTACTATAGCTTAAACTCATATTTAGTTTATTAATTTTACAGACTATAAACCTTATATTTAGAGAATAAATATATTTACACTATGTCTGTTCTCCCATAGTCACCAGGTGACATATGCTGGAAATTTCATTTCTTAATTAGTTAGAAATGTCATCAAGTGGTTTAGAAATAAAGAATCTTTGTTCGAACCCAGTTTGGGACCATACTCTTTTACTCGTTTCAGCCCTGCGGCTGTGGTCATGCTGGAGCACCACCATGTACATATTTCAGGGGGGGGGACCCGATGAAGATCGGGGCTGAAGATAATGAAACCTAATGCAAATATACATACTCTCTAGAGATAAGGTTTAATAATACAGAAAATTATAATCGTAATAAAAACGACTCAGACATTTATTTAGACATTTAATCCCACTTATTAGAAACCATACGGCACAATGCACTACTTACCAAAGTACTTGGTCTATATCTATTGTTGTTAACCTGTACCGGTTTTACAGACAAGATAATTGAAGAAAACGAACAAAGATTAAATTATAAACATTCATATAATTATATAAGTACAATAATGAATGCTTAACACTGGCTTATGTATAAAAGTAGAATCTAATGCTATTCTTATTATGTATCGGGTAGTAGATAGGAAGATGGCTAGCAAAAGTTAGACCCAGCTTTCTGTAAATCTATCTTCTACTATATAAAAAAAGAGCCGATAACTACTATAATCAATGGCCAAAAAATGTGTGTATATATACATAAATATAAAGAAAGTGAAACGAATCAAGTTACCTTTAGCAATTAATGTATGAGTGTGTTCTTAAAAGTGCGTATCTGTGTTACGTTCAATGTAGACGGTCTATAAGACATAAAACATAGCTAAATAAAGCGATCTGTCAAAACAGGTAATCTGATAATATTTTGTAGCTATCATTACCTTCAACATTTGTAATGATAAAATATAATCTAGTCGTGCGGGTTTAAAAACTAGTTCAGAAATTTCTTTCTTATTTGCTCGCTCATTCATTCATCCATTCTCTTGCTAGCATGAAGTTACTCGGTAATGAATGGCATCTGGTTATCATCGAATTGGTTGGCCAAAACCACACTTTTTCTTCTTTTATTTATTTATTTTTTTCTGAAGAACAGCGATTTATATTTGAATGTAATTCCAAATAGATATAATCAATGTATATTTTAAAATGTGGTGGCGCGTAGCTTAGTGGTTAGGAGTGTTGCACTCATAGTCATAAGACTGTAGTTTCGATTCCTGGACCGGGCCGTTGTTCAGTCCATTCAAGATAAGTAATCCTGCGACAAACCGGCGTCCAGGAGGGGAAATATATATGCCACAGAATCCAGCCTTATATACGTGGTGTGATCAATAAGTATCCGGACTGTTACCATAGTAACAAAGCTAAATCATACAGAGTGAAACCGCTTGACTCAGACTGACTTTGAACTCTGCTGTGCATCCGCACTAAGTTTTAACGTTCTAGCTCACTTCCGCTGTTTACAGCAGTGCTTAAAAGGAACGTGTGTAGCGTGTGATCGTCGCAATGACCATGACAGAGAAAGTTGAGCAGAGAATCTGCATCAAATTTTGCCAAAATTTTGGCGATACCTGCTCAGAGGCCTATGCAAAGTTTTCATCATTCTCGACACAATCAAGATCTTGTGCAACATTTTGATCAGCTGAAAGCAGTTTTGGCACAAACTTGGCAGATACGCGTCTCATACCCAAATCTTCAGTGATAATGGACTGAACTGAACCGTAACTAATCTGCACATCCTCTGATAACTTCCGGATACTGATTCGACGATTCCCCCCTCACAGCTGCACGCACATTGATGTTTTACTCAGTTCTGCTGGTTGTGGGTTTCCCAGAACGTTCATCACTATCGACATTTTTTCTGCCATCTTGGAAACTCTGAACCACTCTTACACTTGTGTGTGGCTCATACACTCCTCTCCATACACTTTCTGCAACTTTGCGCAGGCCTCTGAGCAGGTATCACCATGACAACTTTTTCTACCATGGTCAATGCGATGATCACACGCTACACCCGTCCTTCCAAGTACTGCTGTAAACAGCGGAAGCGAGCCAGAACGTTAAGACATAGTGCGAATGCATAACAGAGTTCAGGGTCAACCTTTGTCAAGTGGCTTCACTCTGCATGCTTTGGAGAGGGAGAAACTCAATAAAAATAGTTAAGAGAACAAAATTGTTAGCCAAAAGGAAGTGACCATATTTCTTCGTAAAAGCTCTTGTTATTGTTTAGCTCCGGATTAACGCTGACTAAACAGACCTATGATCGAAAGCATTCCAATCGTGACCAATCCGTCTTTGTTATATATCTAGAATGACCTTTTTTAGTGTGCCCTTTCATTTCTTCCAAAGGGACTTTGGCTGCTGTTTCTAGTGTTTCGACTACATACTGAAAGTCCTTCGCTGGCGTGTTTGGTAATAGGTAATATTGTTTTCGTTAAATAAATCGACTTCAGTTATATATTATTTAAAACCAAGTAAACACCAGTTACCAAGTGAAGTGAGATGGGGGATATAGTTACAAAAACATGCACTACACTACACACACACGTATTAATGACTTAAGTGTGTGTATGTCATTGTTCAGCTTTATTTCAAGATTTATTGCCAATAGAGAAAGAGCCGGTTTCTAACCTAGATCCAATGCTCCTTCATTGGAATTTCAACATCAACAGGGTGGGTGAGTATGTATGTATGTATGTATGTATGTCTTCTCATGCATATACTTGCATTGCTCATATACACTTAAATGATAAACTTTTGAAAAGTTTTACAGATTTTAACACTTCTAGTGATGGCTTAGATCTGTAGTCTTCGAATCAGCATGCATGTATGTATGTGTGTATGTATGTATGTAGTGCACTCACACGGTTACGAAGCTACGAGAGAAAGACAATTGCTCACGGTGCCACGCAGTGAGACTGAACCCAAAACCATGGGGTTGAGAAGGAAACTTCTTACCATGAAGCCATGCATGCGCCTTATAGTGAGTGATATTTTATGACAAAAAAAAAAAAAGAGCTAATGTAAATTAAGATTTAAAAAATTGTAAAATATCAAAGAAAAAGATAAAGATTTTGAAATATTAAATGTTATAAACAGAAACTTATGATTGTTGTTTATAAATTTCGTATTTTATATTTTGCAGTTATAAAACCCATTAACCAATAGAGACAGAGAAATTTAAAAAAATATATTTTTAAATGAAACCAAATAAGAAAAACGATTTAAACAGTGAAGTGTTGTCGATGTAGCATATGTTAATTTATTATCACATGTGAACAGCTAAGAAAGAATGGAAAGGCTACTTAAATTAAAAATGAATGTCTGTAGTATATAGATTATATAGATAATATATGTTGTATGTGCACACACACACACACACACACATATATATATATTAACATATATAAACATGTGTATATACATATATATATATATATATATATATATATATATATATATATAGGAAAATGAAAAAAAGCCAGAATGCTGAACTGGAAGCATATTTTAATATATATATATATATATATATATATATATATATATATATATATAAACATGTATATACACATACACACACATATAATTGTTGCAAATTTTATTGATAACAAACTAATAAGCTGGATGTTGATGTTAGGAGGATAGAAATATTTTAGTTGGAGATAAGAGCTATGTGGAGCCGGCGAAAGGAAAAACTCAACATCAGTCATGGGAAAACTGCAACCCGCAGGATTTTCTGAATAGCATGCCTAATGAAAAATGACCTAGAATATTCTTTTAGAAGTGCGGCCCGCCTCATGACGGACCATGTCTCATGCGGCCCGCTTTTCGAAAAAGGTTGCTATTAGCTGTTCTACAGATTTACACGGACGTGTGTAACAAATAACAGGATGATACCTACAAAGTATAAATAACCCAGCCGTCAAAAAAAAAAAATAAACGAAAAGAAACACATTGGGAAATGTAGTCTTAGATACACAAGACGATGATTTATTTTCAACCTTGGCTTAAACAACTTCGATATACGTCTCTACACAGACAAAATATCTATGCCATCATACCAAGTTAATAAACATATTTAAGGCATGCATCCCCTCTTCTAATTTCGCGCTACGTTCAGCTGTTGTCTTTCATACCATACATTGCCAATTTATTCCAAACCTCTCTAGAATGCTAACGATTCAATTCTCCAGACTGTTAACTCTATCTTTTGTGTTTTACAACTATATTTGATAAGTTAAATCTTCAGTATACACACAAGCAAGATGCACACGCAATCGTCATCGTTTAAACATCTATTTTCCCATGCTTGCATCGGACAGACAAAAATATGCTGGGACAAAGTTTTCTCGCCAACTCCACTTGTTTCTGGGTGAAGAAATAATCTCCCAGCCTATTGAACAACAAACGGTCTAGATTTGTTTATAAGGAGAAAATGACAATGTATTTCTTTACAAAATCGTGCAACATTTGATGAAAAAAAGTCTGGACATGCTTTTGAGGTGAACTGCAAGCAAACGACAACGTCAACACGTCATTCTTTACAACCAGTGCATACACGCGAAGATGAGGGAATTACTCCCACATACATATATTCATATATGGTGGGCCTCTTTCAATTTCGCTTACCGAATTCACTCACAAAGATCTGGTCGGCCCAGGAGTACAACAGAAGGACTTTGCACATGGTGCCATAAAGTGGGACTAAATCCAAAACCAAAGTTGTAAAGCTAATTCTTCACCAAATAGCCATACCTGCGTCCATTCTGAGTTTAAATCTTACCATAGTCAACATACACACACACACACAAAATAGGAATGAAGGTAACACAAAAGACACTAAATTGTGGAGTATAAAATTTTAATGAATTGTGTATTCCTTCAATTGACACTACTACTGATAATTTTGCCCTTCTATTTGTATAATGCCCTTTAATTCACCTTCACTTGACGATTGAGTGAAGAATGGCCATTAGCTGTCAAATTTGTGTTATAACTCTGCCTGTATACTTGCTTCAGCACATGCATTGAAAAGTCTATGCGTATACATCTTTGTCTTCATCTGAACTGTATGATATATGTGCATGTATCTGTCTTATTACTTTAAATAATTAATGTGTGTGTGTGTGTGTCTGTCTGTGGGCCCAACTCCATGCCAGCTTGAAAAGTGGACATAAAACAATGATGATAAAGGTGTGTCAACTGTAGCCTATGAACTTTAAATTGTTGAACATTTATAAATGAAGGAAGGTCACAGTAAGTTAATTACCCATTTTTCTGAAGTGCTCAATGAGTAGTGGACAGAATAGAAAAATATAAACTAAACTAAAAAAAAAAAAAAAAAGAAGCAAAAAATTAATACAAAAAGCAATATAAAAAGAAATGTATATATCCATAGGAAATTTTCTGCTTCCGCCACTATGCTTTATACATTGTTTCCTTCTACTTACATATTGATTTATTAATGGAATGTTATTGAATTAATTATATGTTGAATACTATTTAAGAGAAAATATATGATGGTGAATGAGGTTGAAATTAGATTAAATAAATATGAAAATAAAAGTGAGTATATTTATATACTTATGTTACTGCTGTTTGCATATTCCAAGGGTTTTCTTTTTTTTTTTTTTTTCAATAGATAACCCTTGCTTGTGAGAACATGACGAAATTGTGTTGCAGTTCCATAATAGGATGTGATTTTGCGAAGGAACAAAGATGACAAGATACATTTGGTTACATGTACATAGGTACTTTATCCAAGTGTCCACTCAATGGTAAGTAGTATGTTATTTTTTAAGGCCCATATATTTACTGCAGGTTTCAAATCTATTCTTCTTTGGAATGTTCTTAATATATAGTTGTTATGTTGACGAAACCAATCCTTAAATTTCTTTGCAGTCATACCTATATAAACAATGCTATTTTGGTTAATATTTGGTGTGACAGAGGCTGCATATATAACTATTTCATAGTTATATATATAGTTATATAACTATTTCATAGTTATATAATTATATTATATAGTTATAAACTACACAGGTAGTTTACATTGACAGAGTGCATTTCTGTGTTCAAGTGATTAGATGTTTTAATATCTTCCTTTCTTAGCCGACAAGCTTCTATAATCTATCATCCACTATTACCACCACCACCACCACCATGCAAGAGTTAAAGGATTTTGGCACTAAAAACAGCACTGTAACATGGACACAAGTTCAAAATGTTTATGAAAATTAAGAGAGAAAAATAGAAAACAGTTATTTAGGATGATGAGATGGAGAAGAAACAAATAATGACCAATGATAACTGTATAATGCAAAATCCTTAAGAGTTTGTGCTTATTTTTAGTTTTCTGAAGCTGTTGTGGGCTCCCAGCTGTTAAAAAGATGAGAGCTTGGTGATCTGCTAAATAATCAAATAAAATCAAAACAAATTGATTTGTCTTTCACTCCTTCTACTGTTAACAGCATAACTATCAGTGTACAAGTCCTGGGTTCAATTTACTCCCAAGCTTTTGGATGTGGGACTCCAGCATCAACAAAATCCAATGACTGAAAGCAGTCCCCACTTCTAAAGATAACAACTAAATCTTCTTCAAACCACACCCTCCCATCTAAAACAAAGACACATTGAATAATGCAGTCCTAGATGCACTATATATAACCAAAATAAAATAAAAAAATACAGAATGGTCAAGAGATCTATATGATTCGGTCATGTAGATCCCTTGGAGCAGGGCTTACTTGGTGTTAAACTGCAGCAACCAGTAAAAGAATTCTAAAAGATTAACTAAATAAGCTGCAACTAATGAACGAGGTTGCTTTTGTTTAATTTCTTATGGTTTAGTTGGAAGGCAGTACCCATTACCTTTTTCAGAAGCTCCGAGAGAGAGAGAGAGAGAGACTGACAGACTGAAACAAGGAGAGGTGAAGGAGAGAAACAAAAGACCATTCCAAATATTTGTAACAAAATGGACTCTGTAAAAGACACCCTTGAGCCTGGTGGTGGTACTAAATCAGGTGAAAGATCAAGTCAAAACATGATAACAAATAATGAGAGAATTTCACTTCAAAATGTCTAATTATGTAATCATTGATAGCAATTTCAAAATACAAAAGACATAATTATTGCAAAACAAAACAAAAAAAGATAAACTGAACAAATATTAAATGTAAAAATACAAGAAAAAGAACCCCCCATTAAATTGTGTATAAAATAATAATCATTTATTTAAAATGTCCTATTTTACTACATCAAAGCAGTAAATCAATAGAAATTAGGACATAAATGAAACCTAATTTGTACTACGACGAGAATATGAAAAATATTTTTGCATTAAAAAGGAAATCAACTCTGGAATGCAAAAGCCAGTGTTAGAGGAAAGGGGGGGGGGTGTTTTTAGCATCAGATCTTTACATTTGATACATAAATTTTATCCTTAACAAGTTAAATTTTTCTATTTTTTATTTTAATTTTTTTTTATTATTGATGAGCTCACTTCAAAGATACAAGGGTCAACTCAAAGCAACACTGAAATTGAGTCTAAATTGTTTGAAACACAAGCCTGAGACCGTACCAAGTGGAAGTGTTCCATCACCATCAGAACCAAAAACTTTGAAGCCATCAGAAGAGAAATGGAAGAAATCAAATGACAGGAGAGAAAGGTTTGACACAAATCATCCTCATCCTTCGCCAACATTACCATGCAGTCAATGCCATTGACCCTTCAATGCAAGAACTGGTCTACAGAGTCAATAACGACGTCACCATAAAGGAAGCATTCAGCAAAGAAGAAACTAAATTCTTGGATTCAAGATAAAGCCAACGACAACATTGTGCAATTTAGCTGCTGCCAAAAATTCATAGACCTTTAAGTTTCATCACACACTTCATGAGAATGTTCTAGTGTCAAGTTTCTTTTCTTTTTTTTATTCAATTTCAAAGGACACGTCTAAAGGTAATCAAATTTATTTCCAATTTAATAAAATTATTATTATTTTTTTTTTTGTAGTATAAAATATTGAGTTAATCCATTACAGAGTTTATAAGGTAGGAGCTTAACCCCACTTTCCAAGAGTTAAGTTGATAAACGATCTCCTCCCCCTTGCTAAGGACTACAGTCAATCACTAGGTGCTTATTTTCCCCAGACAGGTGAACTGAGACAATCAATGCAGAATTAAATATCTGCTAGAAACACTTTTTAAGTCAGCAATCTAATATCTTATTGTTCCACCCTTGTTCCACCCCACTAAGTAGTTTTTAAAGAATAATACTTTGAGAGATAAAATCAATGTCCAGGATAAGAGGATATTAATACAAATGAAATATTAGATACTGATACAACCGATAGCTAGTCGTGTAGCCCCAAATGTAATAGGTCTATGATCAGCAGGCATGAACAAACAGCCTGTTATATTAGGGATATTATTAAATTACACTATTTAATGTCTTTCTATTTTAAGACATTGGAGTGTACTTTGAGAGACATTTGGTTGCTGGAGACACACCTATAGAGGCTAATTGAAATGAAGTATGCTTGAATTGAAGTATATGCTGCTCACACAGAAACCACAAAACAACGCCTGTAGCAGCTTTGAACTCAAGATCTATAAAAGCTGTACTAACTATAACCCACTAATCTATATGCATGAATATGTATATTTGTAGATGCTTCTTTCAAATCCTGATTAAAAAAATAAAAAAGAAATTACAATTCTCGGAGACTGAGCACTGAAGAAAGGATAAACCCATGATTTAATACAGCTTTCAATTCTGCTTCAGTGTATGAAAATTGAACTGCTTATATGAAGAGAAATTGAGTATGTTAGATATTCAATGAGATATATCTAGCAGATAATATTACTATAACTCAGTTAAGTCAGCTTACATATGTATAAAACACTTATTCAATTCAATTCAGAACATTTTCAGAGAAAGTAATGTTTTAAATGTGTGTGTGTGCATGCATGCGTGCTTTCTTGCTTGCTTTTGTACATATGCATCAGAGCACGTGATTGTAGCGTTTGTGTATATACATACCTGTGTTACCCACTCAAATCTGTGAATCCTATCAGACAATTCCACACATGAACAATGGCCCATGTTATTATGGAGTCAAAAGATCTACAGTGTGAAAATAGGAGTCAAGCATGGCTGGATGCTTGTTGGCTTCTGTAACTCTTTCATATGTTTCTTATCCCTGAGACTCCAGGAAGATAGAAAGTGGGGTGAAAAGTTGTTGGAAACTCCTTCAACACCAGAAGACTGCAGCTATCAAAAGTAAGCTCAAACCTAGGCAAACCAAGAAGTTACAACAATGTAGTCTGATGGGGGAGTGCTCTGGTAGCTCACACTTCAGACACCCTATAAGCCATCATCTGAGCTACTGTTGCAACTTATAAAAGAATAAACCTGACAGTTAACATGCAGAAGAATGAATTTAGAAGCTAATGATACACAGCATCCTCCCCATTCTCAGTGTAATTACAACAACTATTTACAGGCAGTCACTCATCTTAAAATACTGCACTCACACAGGACAAAGACATTGAAAACTACCTAGACAAAACTCTAAATCTAATGCATAGTTCAAAAAAGTGATTAATTCTCAGTAACCATCTCCACCTTAGTACCAAGGTTGATGTTTACAAATACCAGTCTGTTTCCACTGCATTGTATGGGTGCAAAGCACTGACCACAGTCATCACATTGTGGTATCACAAAAAAGTCACATTACCAAGGACCTTCTATAGCAAGCAATACTATGGTCAAACACAGGTATAGCTAGCCTTAGAAAGGGTTCAAATACCAACTTAGTAACACATTGAAGAGGAACAACAACAATCCTTCAAAAAATGTAAGAAATCATTTGCAATATGCATTAGCAATCTCACAGCACGGAAGGAAAATGTATTCAATACTATCAGAGAATGAGTGAAAAAAAAAAAAACAGGTATATACACAAAACTATACTTTCCTATTTCCAGTCAAAGATTAACATACTTTGAATGTAGGTGGAACTTCTCGGTTCAATCAATGGTTAGAAGGTGTAGACTCACAAGTATCTGGTGTTCATCAGATATTATTTTCTAGAACTAAAATATTTTATGTTTTTTAATAAGGCCTTGACCATTTTGCATTCAGACTGGTCATATCCAGCCCAAATATTCTACTTGTTTTATGTTGAAACTGGCCAGATCCAGCCTCTCACACTTACCAATGTCATTCTAAAAATAAACAATCATGTCATTGAAATTTCAAAGCTGTGAGATAATGCAGGATTAATTCAAAACAATGTGAATAAATAAGCAATGCATTTGAAAAAGAAATGTCGGGTTCAGTCCCACTGCATGGCACCTTGGGCAAGTGTCTTCTACTATAGCCTCGGGCCGACCAAAGCCTTGTGAGTCGATTTGGTAGACGGAAACTGAAAGAAGCCCGTCGTATATATGTATATATATATGTATATGTGTGTGTGTTTGTGTTTGTCCCCCTAGCATTGCTTGACAACCGATGCTGGTGTGTTTACATCCCCGTCACTTAGCGGTTCGGCAAAAGAGACCGATAGAATAAGTACTAGGCTTACAAAGAATAAGTACCGGGGTCGATTTGCTCGACTAAAGGTGGTGCTCCAGCATGGCCGCAGTCAAATGACTGAAACAAGTAAAAGAGTAAAGAGCTAAAAGTGGTCTCTACAAATATAAGCAACATACCTGTTTTTGTATATATGTACACGAGTATATGTTGTGTGTCTACGTGATTTTGTAAATGTGTGTTCCAATTTGAGTAATTAAATTATGTAAGTATCTGCACACGTGCATCTGAGCAAGTGATGTAATGTATATGCATGCCTATGTGCCTGTCTCTACAGTTTTTGTGTTTTGAGTGCATGTACATGCCTCTGCACACATGCACATGTTTGTGTGTGTGTGTGCATGCATTTGTGTATGCATGTGTGTATGCGTGTGTACATTGCATACATTCACCCACTTCTAACATTCCACCACAGTGAGAGGTGCTGGTATGTTATGCGAAAGAGCAATTAAACAAAAGAAACAAAAAAGAAAAACGAAAACCAAAAAAAAAAAAATACCCAGGGGTGGTGGTGGGGAAAACATTTGAATCTATTATCACTTCTAGAGGGAAACATTAACTGGTGGATCTTTTTAATGTCAGCAAGATGTCACATGTCTAAAATGTGAATAGGTGGGAGAGGGAGACAGTGTGTATATGCTTGTCTGTAGCTGTGCGCATGTGCATGCACCACACACACACACACACACATTTGTATGCATTTGTAAAGAAGCAAATTCAAAAGGAAAATCGTGATGTCGCCGTCTTCTACATATTACTTGTTTACACATCTATGTCAATTAATATTGTTTACATCTAAAACAAACATAAATTTTTTTTTTTAGATGTTATCTATCACATTGTGTGTGTGTGTGTATGTATGATTAGTTGTATATATTTCTCTCTAGGGCCAAGAAGCTTTGATTTGTATTGTATTTCAACTGAAATATTAAAAAAAAAAAAAATCAATAAATTGTAGGAATGCCATTAAAAGGAGAAAAAAAGTATTTTTGTTAGTATAAATAGACTGAATGTATTAAATGTTAAAAACACATTAAAGCTGGAAGGGTTGAGAAGATTATTATTATTATCATTATTGATATCATTTAGGCGATGAACAAGCAGATTTGTTAGCACATTGGACAAAATGCTTAGTAGCATTTCTTCTGACTCTCTAAGTTCTGGGTTCAAATGCTGCTGAGGTTGACTTTGCCTTTCATCCTTTCGGGGGTTGATTAAATGAATACCAGTTGAACATTGGGGATGATGTAATTGACAAATCCGTCCCCACAAAATTTTAAGCCTTGTGCCTCTAGAAGAATTATCATTATCATTAGTAGGCAATGAGCTGGCAGAATCATTAGCATGCCAGGCAAAATGCTTAGCGACATTTCGTCTGTCCTTACATTCTGAGTTCAAATTCCACTAAGGTGACTTTGCCTTTCATCCTTTTGGGGTCGATGAAATAAGTACCAGTGGTTTGATGTAATTGACTTATCCCCTCACCCAAATGGCTGCCCTTGTTGCAAAATTTGAAGCCATTATTGTTATTATTATTATTAGGTGGCAAAGTGGCAAAATGCTTAGCAGCATTTCGTCCATCCTTATACTCTGAGTTCAAATTCTGTCGAGGTCAACTTTGCCTTTCATCCTTTCAAGGTCAGTGAAATAAGTACCAGTTATGCACTGCAGTCGATCATCATCATCATCATTATCATGGTGGTAAGCTGGCAGAATCACACTGGGCAAAATGTGTAGCAGATTTTTTCTGTCTTTACATTCTGAGTTCAAATTCTGACAAGGTTGACTTTGCTTTTCATCCTTTCGAGGTTAATAAGACAAGTACCACTTGAACACTGGAATACAACATCATAACAGATGGAGTTACCCAACCAGAATAAGATAATGTGTCTTGCATGTTTCTCAGATAGTAGGATGTGATTTGTGGGTATTTTGGATGCTATTTGTAGGATAGTGAGGGACTGTGGAAATATTCCTGCACTGTCTGGTTTAGGTTCTTATTTTTCTGAAAGTAAGTTCTGGTTTAATATACTTATATAACCAAAGGCATTCCAGCCATGACTATCTTGTCTTTTCAGACACTGAACTACATTATCTGGTGCCCATTCTCTTTTTCTGAGGGAAATTTTGCTCCAGTATTGCATTTAAAAATACCCTTGATGTGTGGGGCGACATGATATGCTTGAAAAGACTTGTTGAATCAAGTAAAACCAAAATCGTAGCTGTGGCCAGTTCTCCCCTGAACTAGTTGGCCTTGTGCCAAAATTTGAAACCAATAATAACACATGCCTGTAAGGTGACTGGCTTTTCAGGATTGTTAGTAAACTGGACAAAATACTTAGCAGCATTTCGTTTGGCTTTATATTTTGAGTTCAAATTCCACTGAGATTAACTTTGCCTTTCAAACACTAGTGTTGATTAAAAAGATACCAGTTGTCACTGGGGTTGATTTAATCAACTCCTCCGCCCCCCCACCCCCACCCCCACCCCAAAAAAATCTGCTGGCCTTGTACCAAAATTTGAAACCAATATTAATGCGTGTGTGAGTGTACATGAGATAAGACAAATTCAAGTTGGCTTATTTTCTCACCCCACCATTTTCCCATATCTTATGACAAGAAAAACTAACAAATAGTCTCATTTTCATAAGTGTTATTATTATATTCAGGAGAAGAAGCAAGGGAAAAGGAAAATAATTTTTTTCAAAAGTCAACAATTAAAACAGAAAATACATTCATACATAAATAAATACAGTTAAAATACCTATCATAGTTTTGGTCTAAGTTTTAGTGGTTATAAAAAAACCTACTGAACTCTAACTAAGCTGGTCAGCTTAAATTTCATTTGGAAGTATAACAGTGGTAGTGAAAGTTTCTAAAATCATGTATGTATATCATCATCATCATTTAACATCAGCCTTCCCATGCTGGCATATATACATACACACACACACAGATACAATGATGCGCACACATGTATTATGTAATACACACACACATAAATTTGTATCATACATATTTACAATACACATATATATATATGCACACACACACACATACAAACGATATAATACACATATACACGTACACACCATATGTATAAATAAACACACACACACACACATATATATACGCACAACACAAAGTACATCAGCACTAAAATAAATTGTTAATTCTATAAAGCCTCACAACAAGTTAAATAAATAGAATAACAATATAAACACATTCTTTCACTGCTTATGGATGTGTAGGGAAAATCTATTAAGTAGGATGGAAAACTGTTGCAGAAATTTGAATACTAAACCAGGCATCAACACCTACCCTTCTTTTAAGGTGGATAAAGAGAATGCAGTGTGACCTTTTATTTTGGGCCTCTTGAGATGATTGATATAACTGAAAGAGGTTGTGTGTGGTTTCAGTGATAAGCATGAATAATACTATTTTACAGAGAATAAAAAAAAAAAAGCTATGTAAAGCTGAATATCCAGGGGGACAGAGTAATCTGAAGGACCATACATGCATGAGTGAATATGTTTGTTTGCTTGTGTGTGTGTGTGTATGGTAGTGTATATTGTGTAAATATTTGATAGAAGCCGAGACTTTAAACTTCCTTCACTACCGAAAGTGCCAATACTTCTGCTAACTCTGTTGTTAAACAGAAACATGAAACTCTTGAATAGTGGACATAAAGGAGCTTTAACTTCAAATAAATAAACACTATTTTATATATTGAATGGTTTCTTCCTCTCATTTGTAAATTATATATATATGTATATATATATCATCATCATCATTTAATGTCTGTTGTCCAAGCTAACGTGAGTTGAACAGTTTGACCAGAACTGGTAAGTTGGGGGGGGGGCTGCATCAGACTCCAGTCTGATTTGGCATGGTTTCTACAGCTGGATGCCCTTCCTAATGCCAAACACTCAGAGTGTAATGGGTGCTTTTACATGCTACCAGCACAGGTGCCAAATGCATGACCCAAATATCTGCTACAACTACAATTTCGCTTGATGGGTCTTCTACTCAAGCACAGCATATTGCCAAAGGTCTCGGTCATTTGTCATTACCTTTGTGAGGCCCAACGCTCGAAAGGTGCGTTTTACATGCTGCCACCAGCACAGGTGCTAGTTATGCGACACCGGCATCAGCTACATTGTTTCCATGAGGCCCAACGCTTGAAAAGTACTTTTTACATGTCACCGGCACTGGTGCCAGTTATGTGACTCCAGCATTGGTCACAACTATATATATCAATGGATATCCATAAGTGAGTAAAATGAAAAATTAAACAGTTATATTTTTATATCATCGAGCAGTATATTATTGGTTTTGCCATATAACTGGTTTGGATACTACCATCAATTTCATGCACTAGAATATTGCCAAGGGCAACAGTTGGCTTGAGACCACCGGTCACATTCTGACCAATTTTCAGCCAAAACCAATAATATACTATTTGATGATATTTACATAAGACACTACACAGCATTTGGGGTTTATTATTTTCATAATAAACATACAAACATGATTACACCACATGAAAAATATAGTTTAAGCCTTAATACCAAAGAATTAATTTAATCGACAATGTGTACCTATGACTTTGTAAAGATCCATTGTTTTCTCAGCAAAGATACACATTTCACACTTTATCAACGTACAATTCTCTACCTGGTGCTAAAAAAAGGTTTCCCATTTGTGCAGTAGAAAGTAATTTGAAGGAAATTTGGTTGCTATTTCCAGCAGATCAAGCAACTGTATAGTGACTACCCCATTGGAGTGTTGTGAGTTTGAACTGACATACTGCTGAGTATGCAGGCCTCAAAGAGTAGAGGCCATTATAATTGCTGCAGATGTCTAAGACAGTGGAATGAGCCCAGGTTGATGATTGTAAAGTGTATGTGATTGCTATCAATGAAACTGTAGACCATTTGTCCAAAACAAGACAAGCAGCTTAAATCCTTGGACAGAAATGATTTTACTTGCATAAAGATATTTTCAGAAATATATAGGTGTGAATATGGAATCTGAATTTAATAAAAAGTAAAATAACACAAAAGATAATTATAAAATAGTGAACCATGGTAAATACCACAAAGTGCTTTTAAATATCAAGTATCTGACACTATTTTTCATTTCCCAATAACAAAAATCCCAGCCTATCCAAACTCCTCTATTGTGGTTCATTGTTCTTCCAAGCTATAAACTGAGGAGTTTAAGATCGGTTGCCCATGAAAACTCCTATGCAAATGACCTACTTCTTACTGCTGAATCATCAAGTAGGATTATAAGAATTAAAAAGGAAACTCCTAGCATGAAAACAAAACCTAGAATTGAGAGGCCTCAAAGTAAATATTGCAAAGACTGCAATATTAGTTAGCAAGTAAGAAAGAAGACAGGATCCTGATACCATCAGGGAAATAGCCATTTGGTGCGTAGAAAAGGAGTAAATAGGAATTCCATATGGTACAGCCAGTGTAAACAATATTGGATTTAAGATTCTGTAGCTGAGAAGCAAATTTCCTTCCAGGGTACGCCACTGGCTGGTCTGTTGCAGGTAGTTTTCAGTTTTTGTTTTATTGCCAAGTAAAACTGAATTCAGCATTGCAACACAATAATTTACTCATCAATTTAATCCAATCCAGTGTTGTAGTTGCTTGTGAATCAGTTGTACTGGCAGAACATTAGTGAATTCAAACCATTGGACATAATACAGTGAAGGTGACAGGATAAAGACTGCGAAGCCCTCCTCTGATTGTTTAATGCTATATACCAGTGTTTCTCTGCTGTGACCCATATACGATTTTGCGGGGTTAATGCAAGCAAAATAGTAAATTAGGGATCCACAGTAGTATATTTGCAAAGAATAAATTTTGTTTTAGATGAATTTATTGCAAGAAACAGCAAGATTTCTTTCTCAAGTATTTTACATTGTTCAATCTACAGAAGTTAATGTGTGAAAAACTCAAGCTTATTTAATTGCTGTTCAGTTTAATCCCAGGTCAGGCTCAATCAAGTGAATCTATAGTATAGCCTTTTTCCATGATTCTCTTTAATATGGTGTACTATGATGTGAAAGTGGTTTAATGATTTCTTAAATCAAGGACTGCATAGCAATCTCTTGGTGGCTTGTGCAAAGCCCTGGAGTTAGAGGAAGCAGAAATGATCCCCACCAGCAGCAACAGAATTCAAAACCAGAAATGTAAAATGTCAAACTGTATATTCTGAAGTATATGATTTAGCCTTTCTACCATCAAGGCTACCTACCAGTGCAGAAATTCACAGCACTGATAGAAATCTCCAGGTTTAAATCATCAATTTCTATATGTGGCCAAACTACAGAGAACAGTTGCCGAAGTAGTTAGTGTTCTCTGTTACACATACACACAGTGCAATACTGACCAAAGGTGTGTTCAAGCTAGCATCAATAAATAACAGCAGTGTCAACAGCAAGTGACAGTTTAATTATAGCTGGCACAACATAAGCTACAGACAGTTCTGTATAGTCTATACATACTGCTGTATGATCTACTTTCTATACTTAAAGGCAGTACACCACAGTTTGTCTTAACATGTGTGTGTGTGTGTGGTGGGGATCATCGCCATCATTTAATGTCCATTTTCTATGCTGGCATGGGTTGGATGGTGTGACTGCAAGGCTGCACTGAGGCTGATGAAAAAACGTACCAGTCGAGCAGTGGAGGGGGGGGGGGTCGATGTTATCCACTAGCCCTACCACAACCATATTTTTTATGGCTGGGTGCCTTTCCTAATGCCAGCCAACTTACAGTGTGTCTGGGTACTCTTTCTTTTGTACCACCTGCTCTACTGAGATCACCAGGGCAGAAAAGAATAGGAAAGAGAAAGGGAGGTGGCTTTATGCTAGATTTGTGTGTGCGCAAACCTAAGAAAATACACTAATTAATTACCGTATACAAAACCCAATATTATGTCAAATATGCACTCTTTAAGGTAAGCGCATGTGTGTGTGTGAGTGTATACATCAATCACTCAAAACTGGTTTTATTGTCCATGTCGTGCCGTTTTATATCCAGTACTCCGATAAACAGATATCGATAAAAGTTAGACTGAAATAATAGCTGGGGTCTGTGTATATGATCGAATAAACAATTTAAGGTCATAATAGATACATACATACATATACACATATAAATAAATATATATACATTTCTTTTTGTTTCAGTCATTTGACTGTGGCCATGCTGGAGCACTGCCTTTAGTTGAGCAAATCGACCCAGGACTTATTCTTTGTAAGCCTAGTACTTATTCTATCAGTCTGTTTTGCCAAACCACTAAGTTACGGGGACATATACACACCAGCATTGGTTGTCAAGCAATGTTGGTGGGGACAAACACAGACACACACATATATATATATATATATATATATATATATATATATATACACAACGGGCTTCTTTCAATTTCCTTTTGTCATTTTATAGCCGTTACTTTTAGCTTACTTTAGAAGCAAATTGCACGTAATTTTGTTTGCAGTGTCAATTTTAACATGGAGGGCAAAACGAACATTTTCCCCATATTTCGCTTTTTTGTTTCCATAAAAGTAAGAAAGCTGCTGAGGCTCACAGAGAGATGTGAAGTTTATGGCGTTGATTGCTTAAGAGAACGCACATGTCAGGAAATGGTTTTAAAAAATTCCCTTCTGGAGATGTTTCACTCAAAGATGACTAACGTTCTGGTTGACCTACTGAAGTTGATGATGACAGAGTCAAAGCCATAATTGAATCTGATTGTCATATATATAACTGTGCAAGAGATTGCAGAGAGGTTAAATGTATCACACACAACAACTGAAAATCACTTTAAAAAAAAATGTATTGGACTTGTTAAGAAGCTAGATATTTGGGTTCCACATAAATTGAAAGATATTCACTTAAAACAACAAATCAATATTTGCGATATGCATCTCAAATGCAATGAAACTGACCTTTTTTTTTTAATGGATCATCACTGGTGAGGAAAAATGGATTGTCTACAATAACATCAACTGAAAACGATCATGGTCCAAGTGTAATGAACCAGCACATACCACATCGAAAGCTGAACTGCATCAAAAAAGGTCATGCTCTCAATTTGGTAGGAATACAAAGGTGTTGTGTATCTTGAGCTGCTTCCAAGGAACCAAATGCTCAGTTCAGATGTTTACTATAAAGAATTAATGAAACTAACTGGAAGATGCAATCAATGAAAAATGGCCAGAATTGACAAACCATAAAGGAATCGTGTTCTACCATGACAACGCTAGACCACACACGTCTCTGCTAACTCATGAAAAATTTTTGGAGCATGGTTGGGAAGTGATGTCACATCTACCATATAGCCCTGACCTTGCACCATCAGATTACCATTTATTTCAAAGTTTGCAAAATTCTTTGAATGGTAAAACTTTCAATAATGATGATGACCTGAAACTGCACTTGCTTCAGTTTTGGGCCAATAAGAACCAGAAGTTCTATGAGCATGGAATCATGAAGTTGCCAGAAAGATGGCAAAAGGTCATAAAATAAAATGGAAAATATATGATTGATTAAAGTTCATTCCTTGAATGAAAAAAAAAAAAAGACTTATTTCAAAATAAAAAAAACAAATTACTTTCTTGCCAGCCTAATATATATATCACAATATTGAACCGTTAATCTCTGCACTTTTTCCCCTTAATCCTTTCTATCAAAGAGCATAGGCTCAAAACGTAAAAGACTTTCTATTCTTCCCGAGTGTTAAACTAATACACCTGCTTGTTGTTCCTATACCTGTATTCGTCATTTGTTTTCTGTAAATTTGAACTATAAATATATAAGTTATGTTATTCGAATATAGTTATAAATTACACTGTCATCATGCAGCCACAATTCAGTATGACGTAAAGTCGTTAAAAATTGCATGACAAATACTAAGATATTTGATATCTTTTTATTCCCTGATAACATATGTAGAACAAGGGTACAACAGCAGACATTGTCCCACTTTAAGACAAAAGGTACTAGATCGTTATTAGCACGTTAGAATTTACAAGTATTTCAGATAAAAAGCTTGTAGCAACTGACTAGCAGTATTTATCTGTGTAAAAATATCGTATATCCTTATCTAATGTATAATGAAGAGTTAGAGTAAGAATCAGCGTGAGAAATAAACATACACACACGCACGCATGTTTGGATTTGTTGCTAATCAGCGAGGTCAATTTCAGGTTGGAAAATCCAAATCGAGATAGTCGGCGTGTCGGTCAAAATGCTTAGCAGTATTTCTTCCGGTTTTACGTACCGAGTTCAAATTCCGCCGAGGTCGACTTTGCCTTTAAAGTATCAGTCGAGCAGTGGAGAGAGGGGTCGATGTTATCGACTAGTCCTCCCCCACCACCACCACCCTAAAACAAAGATTTTAGGCCTTGTGCCTACAGTAGAAAAGATTATTATTCATTTTCCGATGGCACTATCAGCTTGGATTCAAAATCGTTGTTCAAGCTTGAAAAAAAAAAAAAAAATTAATGCCACGAAATGACATTTGATCAATCAAGTGGTAGAAATAACAACGCAAATCTAAGAACAATGATCATGTTTTTTTTTTTTATGACGAACATAATATCGAGGTAAAATAATCGACTAAACATATTACAAACGGCTAAGACAAGATATATGTTACTGATTCTTCTCTTCCCATAAACTACGAAGAAAATAAAATACAAGCCAATTTGTGTAGGTGTTTTTGTTATCTGTTGGAGAAGCTAGCCAACTGGATCTGATTTGTAGCATGTTATTTTATTACTGTAGTTATTTTACTCGAGTTCATCTTGGCTGCTTCATACGTTTAACACCTTTCGCTTGCCAAGGCTTCTTCAAAGATCTTTTTTTTTTCTTTTTGTATTCCCTATGGTATGAAGGAGGGGGTGAATTAACAAACGATTTAGCTACATGGAAAATGAGGGCAAAAAGCGAATCCAACGAGTCGGCCCTTGATAAGAAAGTACTCTGCTGCTGTTATTTGCTACAACTTTTTCTCTGAGAGAGAAGAAAGACAACATCAACATCACTCAGTCCACCAAATCAGAACACAATGGGGGAAAAACAATGACTAGGTAAAGCACCCTTTGCCTGACGAGTGTATCACGAGATCAAACAGGACATATTTCTTTGGCGTTCAGACATCGTACGTGATGTAAATTCCCATCTTTTTTTTTTCAAACACTTGAGTAGTTTAAACATCTGGAACAAGGGCTAACGAAAAATTTGAAAACAAGTACGGATATTTAGTACAAACTTATGAAAATACTTTGGACAAGGCAAAGGGTTAAAACATCTGAAGTAACAAAGGGACTTCTACATGTTTGCTTAATCTGCTAGAAATAGCAGGCATAATTCCTTCAAATCACCCTAACCTGCTTAAAAATAGTAATAAAAGAAAAAAAAAAAACAGGACGCAATGGTAAGAAAAAGAGACGGTCACAAGTGGAATGTTTCTGATTGTAGGTCTATTAGACTGCGGCTTCTCTAAATCTAAACAAGCTAAAACGTTAATCAAGGAAGAGCTGTCCGTTTGCTGTCTAAAATTATCTCGGCCACCTGTGGTTTTAAACAGTATTTGAATACAGGAAAAATACCCAATTAAACAATCCCTCGAGGGTTTGAGAGAGATGAAAGTGGAAGTAGAGGTCATAGTACTTGTTTTTCAAACCTGTCCTGATCAAACAGACCTATGAATCAGACGTAGCCAGCCATGACCATCCCATCCTATTTTTTAATTATTTTTTGCAGACGGTATAACCAGAACCATTGTCTTTTTTTTTTTATGACGGTAAAATGAGACTAGAGGGAGATTTGGCTGCTATTTCAAGCAGATCGAACGATTACATTGAGGTTCCTTCGTCTAGTAGTGAGAGTGTTGTTCGTTGTCACTGGAAGAGAATTAATGTATTAAGTGTATTTCCTGCCATATATATAATAACCGTGCCGAGTTAAAAAAAAAATTAAATACTTTGCTTTTCATTCGTTTCCTATTACAGAACGATTACCCCTTTTTTGTAAGACGTGTTCTATTTCATTGTTCAGTCGATGCACTGAAAGACGGTCATATCTGTAGCAAAGCCTTTTGATTACCGCTCACCTGGGGTCGACAGCGACAACCGTCGAAGTGTAATATGAGTAAGCTATTGCTCTGATACATGGGTTTGAATTCACAGAAGTTATTCCATCCATGTAACTTATTTTTTAAGTATCTAGGAAAACAAAATATGTCAGAATATTTTACGTTGAGAATATAATTTCATGTAATATAACATTATGGCAGACAAGTAAAAATTGTCTGCAGCAATAAGGTTGATAGACAGGTTATCAGTACAAAAGAAAATAAATGTTTATCATCTTCTCTGACGTCATTCAATCATTCTAAAAAAAGAAAAACTAGACAAGGTTTGTTATATTTTTGTGGTGTTTTACAGTTGAATTTTTTCGACTTACACTTGACTCGCACTAATTTTATCGACCCCACAATGAAGAAAAAGAAAAGCTGACCCTGGCAGAAATTGAACTGAAAACGTATGCTCTACCGATCCCGTCATCCACTACACTCGTCGTTGTTTTTAGCCCCAAGTCAGCCGAGGTCAAGCTGACCTGTTCAAGCCATCCATGACCGTCCCGTTTTTACAATGTTACCTCACACTGTAAAATTACTGTTTCTTTTTTGTTTTTTCTTTTTAAGACGGTAAATGAGCTACTATTTCGAACGAGTCGAACGACCATCACCTAGAAGCTTCCTCTTTTGGCTCGTCCACTACCCGCATTGTATTTGGGGAGATTTGGCTGCTATTTCAAGCAGATCGAACGACGGATCTTTTTTAAAACGGGGGCCACATTTTTCATTAATGTTTTACGTAGTGTTTTTGGTACCGAAAGACTTTCGAACTTCGTATACTTATCTATTTTGTGTTATAGAACAGAAAAATATTTTTGTATTCGAATTTATTTCATGTAAAAAATTGTCTTATTTCGATAATTTCAACCAATCACTGACAAGTATTCAGTTGTTTACATTTACTCCTTTGGCTGATTAAGCCATAGCTTCGTTTTATTTGCTTTTTTCTTTTTAAATTTGCTGTTTTACCCTAACCCTATCACCGATAGAATTGTTTCAGAATCGTTTGTTTATGTAGTCGGCACTTAATGTATATCGGCTGAATGGACGTCAGTGATTGGTTGAAATTACAGAAATACGACAACTTTAACATGGAATAACTTAGGGATTTCTTTTTTTTTAAAGAAGACTAAGAGAAAAAGATGTTTTATATGACACATTCTACCAGTGTTCCAAGTTTCAAAGTGTTTCGTTAATGAAAAATGTGGCCCCCGTTTTAAAAAAGATCCAATTAATGTATTAAGTATATTTCCTGCTATATAATAACCGTTAAATATTTTGGGGAAATGAGGTGGGTGTATCGATTAAATCAGTTGACCGGTATTGTTTTAACGACCCTGGTGATAAACAGTCATAACTAAATACCGTAAGGACTGTTGTCTATGAACCGCCCTCACAATAAACACCAATGCAATAATTTGGTAGATTCCACAGCCTCCAGTTTTCCCCTACAAAACAGAATGGGATGAGGGCGCAAAATGCGTAATTTCAGATTTCTGGTTATTTTCTTCTAACCTGTTTGAAACTATTACGTTACTAGTATTGCATCATCACTGCACTGTTGCATCGTCTTTGGGGAGTAAAAATTAGTCAGTATAGTTGTTGAAATTGAGAGGGTTTGAAACAAAATCAGCTGACAGGTACTTATTTTTAGTGTTTAACAATCACAATTGTTTTCTCTATTGGATTCCAAGTCAGTTTTTTTTTTTTCAATCGGGGCAAAATGAGGAATAACTAATTTCAATAATTTCATTTCTTTAACTATATGGTGCGTAAATATATCATGAAGAGAGTCACTGCAGCAGATTGTGAAGAAGTAATAAAGAATATTTTATAGTTTTTTTTTTTGATTTTGTTGAGTTTCGTTAATTTCACTTAATGTGCCATTTTTCAAGATTCTCTTTTTATTTGACCAAGATAATTAAAATTTTTGTTGCATTTCTGATCTTCTTGGTGTTTGACTAAAGATAGATATTGATGTGTACGAGTTTATTTTCAAATGAAATTCTGGTAAATTGAAGAAGCAAATTTACCATGCTTTGTCTTACTCATTTTGCCCCGTCTAAATTTGTCTTTAATATGCTCAAAGGGAACGGTATAATTTCCTGAAATAGTGTTCTGAATATGCGATAGCGTTTTAAATGCATTTAGAGAAGGTCATATGTTTAGCTGATTAGTTTTTTTTTAAAGAAAGTGGACATTTGTAAAAAAAAAAAATATATATATATTTCTCCTCAAAATAACCACAGAAAATATTACTCATTGTGCCTCCCCACAAGGCTACGAATTTGAAGAAAAAAATTGAGGCAATTATTTTCACTCATATAAATGGCATACAAAATATTAATGTGAATTAGGTTTTGGTTGCTATGCAGTTAACACGTCGCAATAAAGTGAAAACGACAACAGTGAAATGCTATAATTCGATAAACACAGTTACAAAATTAACTGTTTTCTGAATAGTTTCCATCTACCAAATTCCACCCACAAGGTAATGACCAATTTGAGGCTACACCAGAAGACAGTTGGCCAAAATCGAAACTGGAAACTTAACGCAGATGTATAATTAGAGCACTGTACTACGGCAATATTCGTCCGGAGTATCTCATATAGACATTCAGTGCATAGAAGTACTGAGATATGGCGATCTTTCGGTACGAGTTCCTAATTATCGGCCTTTCCCGTAAAAAGTGTTGGAGAGAAACAGGGAAGCGACGTCATAACAGCGAAAGACATACAGAGAGCGCGATTTATTTTGAAGGGCTTAGAGTTAGGGTTAGGGTTTACGTTAGGGAATTCCGTCCCTAACGGTAACCCTAAAGATCGCCATATATATATATATATAATCAATCCAAACATGAACAAGCAAGAATAAAACAACAACGCGAGGACGTAGGACGTGGAATAAGTACAGTGTTATTGGACGCTCAGGAAAGGAAAGAGGATGTCACGTTTCGAGCGGAGCTCTTCATCAGAAATATAGAAAAATTCCAAAGAAGGGAAGACGGAGAAAGAAAATCGCCAATGATATACACGCGGTCACATATTGAAATGATCGGAAGGGAAAGGGTGAAGAAAAAGTTCTTTTCAAAGACAGGAGAATGCAAGAGAAGGAGGTATGTGTGGGTATGTGCGTGTGCGCAAGTCTGTGTGTGTGTGTAATGATAGCGCGTATATGTGGTTGTGGTTGTTTATGTATGTGTGCGGTTGGACATAGTATCGTTTAAGGTCATGGGAAGATTTTTGGTATGAGTGGCTGCCTGTTGTGTACACACACAAGATGTCAATAAATAGTAATACAAAGAGTTCAGATAGGGGTATAATTTCCTGTCACGAAAAACCACTTTTTATTTTGTTATAGTATTATCTATAAACTATAAAATGTCAGTAAAATTTTCGTCGGACACCAACGACCGAGTCATTGAGAATTAGACACACTCACAATGAAAGTGAGATGGGGTGGCACGTATATCTTTTAACGTGTATTTGTCTGTCCAAATATCGATCGGTCGATTTATAATAGCTATTTATGTATATGTCGATTTAATAATCGATTGAACAAACTGACAGAAAAATAAACAGATAGACGTATATAGTAGACAAACAAGAAATAGATATGCACTACCAGAAAACAGATTAACAAGTACAAACATAAGTAAAAAAAAAAATGTTGTTAGATAACAGCAGATAAGCGTGAGTGAACGAAAGAGAAGAGTGAGAGAAGCCATTGTGAGTGCTAAGTGGTTAAATGTAATCCAATACAACTTAAGTCGTCCGTTCATCGGTGGTTAAACCTGCGCTCACACTAGGGTTACCCGGTGTGTGCGTGGGGTTACAAATTTCTAACAGGTCAAAAACAAAGCTTGTCTAGAATCTATGTTCCACGACTATATACAACAATAGTATGCGGGTACACGAGATCGTGAAACAGCGCGTTGCTAAGCCGTCTTAGGCAGAACACCTTACCTACCTGCATTATCCTGCTAATTTGTTGGTGAGTCCAGGAAGACAAAGACTTGGGGAGTACATTCTGAGAGGCAAACAAACTGTGGCGGCCAGCTTTCATTCAAGTTTCTGACGACAGAGTGAATTCCCGGCAGCTAGAAGGAGTCACTTTTGTCATTGGATTTCTCTCCTTCGAAGCAACGATTATCAATACTGAAAAATGCACATCCTAAACTCTACAATAGATTAATTTTGCAGGTATCTTCTTTTGTAATATGGATCGTCGGTCTTGGATTTCAGAGAAAAGAGATTGTTGTTAGGACTGTCAGCGACGATGAAATGGAAACTGCCACGTCCGCGTAGTTTCTTCGCTCGTTTGGGCACACGGCAGGTGTAGCATAGGGGGTACCAGTCGTGAACTTCCTCCGGTCACCCGCACGCCTGCATCCTGTTATTGTTGCACTTTAAAAAGTACAAAATCATGGAAAAAAGATGGATTGCGATGCAGAGTCAACAAAGGATCCAGAAATGAACGAAAGAGATAAACTATCATCGAATGAACACTATCATCGAATGAACACATACACATACGGGGAGAAATGCAACAATTCTAATTCATATGTTGATTATAAGATGCATATATATATTACTAGATAAATAGGTACAAAATTACAAACAAAAGCAAATAGAGAAAGAGAAACGGACATAGACGGGCAGACGGAGTCAAACAGGCAAGATGGCTGCAACAGATATATCATACAAAATAACAATTGTTAAAAGAAATTAAACACAACAAATGGCAAACTCATAAACGACGAAAGAAATGAAAAAAAACCCCCCAAAATAACAAAGAATTCAAGTTTGTCCATTATCTTTTTCGATGCTAAAATACATTTATCTACGTTCCCTTGCTACAACGCTGACTGAACGAACAGGAGAAAACAGGTGCAGGTGGATATATTTGTAAACAAAGAAGGCTAGAAATTTTTCAAGACGAGGATATTCAATTAACCCTGCTAGGAGGGATATTCAATTAACCTGACCATATTAAAAGTCAAAGGACTTTTACCAAATTTTGATTCCGGCACTTTTATGTATTGTATTTACTCGTGTAAAATGTGAGAAATTTAATACAAAGGCATCAAGATGCAAGATTAGTGGGTAGCACCATACTTGAGAGCAAAACATAAAATTTTTAAAAAAAAGAGAGAGAAAATACATTGATATTTAGATATATTGAAGATCACATTGCGCCTTGGAGTTTTGAAGAGCTGGCTTAGTCAAACCCATCAACTTCAATACAGATACTTGTTTTGTCGACACTGAAAAGATGAAAAGCAAATTTGACCCCAGCGACATTTGATTTCATAGCGTGAAAAGCCGGAGCAAATAATGCAAAACATGTTTCTGACATAGGCACAAGGCCGGATATTTGGGAGGATGTCGTCCATTAAATCAACCGCAGCGCCTGACTGGGTCTTTATTTTATCGAATCTTGTGGGGTGAAAGGTGAAATCGACCTCAGCAAGACTTGGAATTAGAAGATCACCACAAGAAAATTAAGTAGACGTACGCTCTTTTCTTTCTTCACTTATGCGAAAATATACATATGCAACAGATATATAGATAGATAAACACATTAGATAGATAAGTATGCAGATAGAGTATACAGAGAAATATATTAGGACAGTGCGATGTGAAGGGAGAAAGACAGAGATGACATAATCGATAAGGACCAACAACAACAAGAGAAAAGTCAGCCATTCTTTATCTTGCCATTGGCATACGGCCGAGACACTGGTCTTCAACGACCTAGTCTACCTGGTCAAAGCATAGACAACATAACTAATGGTTGTAAATATTGTAAACTTGTTATTTAACTCTTTTTTTGATCGAACAGATATGATGGAAGCATTTCGGCAGTTAGGAATACATCATTAAGTGTCATTTCCTTGTTGAAGACGTGTGGTTTAACGAAGACATCGCTGCTATTACTTGTATTTCAAGAAACTTCTGTCTGTCTATGTAAATACGTTATTTGTTAGAACACATACGCATACATACACAAGTGCGTATCAGCATCTATATGTTAGCTTGTGTTTTTGTAAATGTATATAAAGATGTATAAATCATATATAACTTGTTACGATCTCTACAGATTTTCTTTAGAAATTATAGTCAACACTGATTTTGTTACGACGCTAACACAAGTAGAACACAGTGTATCTCGGATACGAAATACCGTAACAAAATCAGTGCTGGCTATAATTTTTAGATAGAAAATCTGTAGCGATAACCTTAACAAGAGATGTAATAGCACTGCTAACACAGCAGAACATATTTTTTTACTTATAAAAACGTTTACTATACTTTGTGGTAGGTCATTAATAATCGTATTCTTTTATTTGTTTCAGTCATTTTGACTGAGGCCATGCTGGAGCACTGCATTTAGTCGAACAAATTGACCCCAGGACTTATTTTTTGTAAGCCTAGTACTTATACTATCGATCTCTTTTGCCGAACCGGTAAGTGACGGGGACATAAACACACCAACTGAGATCAATAACGCTGATTGCGAAATATAGCAAGAGTGATATGGTGGGCAAGTGAGTCTATTTGGAGTGAATTCAATCCACTAGCTCTGCAATTGTCAAGTGGTGGTGGTGGACATATACACACAAACACACACACACACAACAGGCTTCTTTCAGTTTCTCTCTACCAAATCCACTCACAAGGCTTTGGTTAGCTTGATGCTTTAGTAGACATTTGCCCAAGATATTTAGTAGAAGACATTTGCCTACGGTGGGACTGAACCAGGAATCACGTGATTGGGAAGCAGTGCTCTGGGAGAAAATTGTTTAATATCTGTAGTGATTGAATCTTTTGAAGTTTTGAAAGAGATAAGATTGTCATGTTCTCATTAAAAGATTCTCTCAAGACAGAAGTACAGTCTGGCATAAAGTCTTTAGGTCATAGGTAAATTACATTTTTGGCCATTAATGTACAGAAGAGATTGTCTGGAACATATTTCAAAATATTGGAGTCCAACAGCACACAGAATTGGGTCAAGAGGACTCTGTCAGCATTTGTTATAATGATATGATCTGGCAGATCTTTCAATCCCCACCAAAAAATATGAAAAAAAAAATGTTGACTATAAGAAGGCAACTAGATAAGAGGATTACTGGCCAGATATAGTCAAATGCTTTGCTGATGTCAATGTCAAATGCAACACCATTTGTCTTGCAGTCCTCAAAAATGAAGGATGCAGGAGAGCAAAGTTCTGTTAGATTTAGCTCTATGCTAGTGTTCACTGATACACACACTGTAATGTAGGAGGGGGTTGTTTATGTAAACATATAAGCTGTGGGTTATATGGTTTATATATAAAAGTTTACAGAAGTGGCGTTATAGATTTTAGTAATATTCGTTTCAAATTTTGACTGAAGACCAGCAAGTTTGGGGGAGGGAGAAGTTGATTACATTGATGCTCAGAGATTTATTATTGATTGACGCCAGAGTTCAACTATTATTTTATCAACCCCAAAAAGATGAAAGGCAAGGTCAACCCCAGCAGAATTTGAACTCAATGTAAAGAGAGATGAAATGCCACTAAGCATTTTGCCCAGTGTGCTAATAATGATTCTGCCTGCTCACCATCTTATCTTTTCTTTATTAATACTGGTTTCAAATTTTGGCACAAGGCCTGTAATTTAGGGGAACAGGGTAAGTCAATTACATCAACTACAGATTGACCCCTGAAAGGATGAAAGGCAAAGATAACCTTAACAGAATTAGAAACCAGAACATTAAGACAGACAAAATGCCATTAAGCACTTTTGCCCATCATGCTAACAATTCTGCCAGTACACTGCATTATTCTTTTATTTCTTTTACTTGTTTCAGTCATTTAACTGTAGTCATGCAGGAGCACTGCCTTTAGTCGAACAAATCAACCCCAGGACTTATTCTATTGGTTTCTTTTACTGAACTGCTAAGTTACGGGGACATAAACACACCAGCATCAGTTGTCAAGCGATGGTGTGGGGACAAACACAGACACACACACACACATATATATATATATATATACGATGGGCTTCTTTCAGTTTCCATCTACCAAATCCACTCACGAGGCTTTGATCAGCCCAAGGCTATATTAGAAGACAAATGTAGGGATGTGGTTTATATGTTTATGTATATTATATTTGTATGGATATTAAGGTAGCAAGCTGGTAGAATCATTAGCGCAATTAAATAGCCAGTGGCATTCCTTCTGTTTTTTTATGTTCTGAGTTCAAATCCTACTGAAGATGACTTTGCTTTTCAGGGCCTATCAAATAAAGTATCAGTCTAGTACTGAGGTTACTGTAATCCCTTTCTTTTAAAATTGCTGGTATTGTGCCAAAATATGAAACATATATATATATATATATATATATATATATATAAGCATCTTATTTCTAGTATGAATGCCAAATGTTCAATTAATCACTCTGAAGTAAAAAAAAACTAATTACATCAGGAACTGCAATCTTCAACTTAGAATGGTACATTTATTCACTCATTCATTATCATTTTACAAGCAATCAGTCACTCCATTTCATTTCCTACAAAGTTGTAAAATCTTGATAACATTTTACTTTTGTGTTGCATCTTGACAGAGTCATAATTTAAATGTGCCATACACCCACACTATTGCAATGTTCATTCTCACTAATCAATAAAAAAAAAGTTATCAAAAATTTTTGTCATCATACACTTTACAAGGAAGTCACTGATTCTATTCAACTAAACCAGCTTCCTCCTTTAAGCTGTTTTAATTAACTCTTTAGCATTTAAACTAGCAAACTCCATCACAAATATTCTACTTGTTTTACAGTGAAACTGGCCAGATCCAACCTCTCTCACCTACTCTACAATGTCATTCTGAATATAAACAATTAAATCCTCAAAATTTTGAAGCTACAAGATAATACATGAGTAATTTTTAAAAATGTGGGCAAATAAATATTGCATTTGATAAAATTAATCTGAATGTCAAAGCATTAAATGTTTAAAAAAAAGATAGAAAATAGTTGAGAGCAGTTTCTTGCCGCCTAGGTCAGTTCTGGTTTGATTTAACTTATGATTAAAGCTGTCTTGTAAAAAAAATGGTTGGTCTACAACACCAGATTAGTTTCAATAATACAGGATCACTACTTTCCACCCCCAAATGGTACACCACATATTTTAGGTAGAGTGCTATATTTGGTTAGATCAACTCCCAAAGGGATGAAAAGTGAAGAGGACTCTACTGGAATTTCAACACTGAACATAATAGATGGCATAATCAATAAAGTGCTGGATAAAATGCCTTGTTTATGTTCTGCATTCAAATCCTTCCCAATGAGACTCTGCTCTCTTTTATTCCAGGATCAGGAAAATAAGTACCAATAGTAATAATATGTTGAAAGATTATTCAATCAATTTGTTACTCTATAAATTTCTTCTTGTTAGTCAAACATGTCTGTCTTCAGATTGTATCTTTGACAGAGCTGTAGCCCAGAGTCAAGTGAACACCAAGGCTGGAGATCTGAAGTGAGAATGTTGCCAGGCACTCAGTTTTGTACTAGTTGGGCAATGGGGTTGATAGAACTTTTACATCAGCTTTCTATAGACAACTAGTGGTGGTGAAGCATGATGATGTTCTCAAAGAAACAGGGTGTTGATGAGAAGCAACTGTTTTAGAGAGGGCTTTCAGTCAGGGGACTATAAATAACCACCAGAAATTCTGGACTGACCTAACAGTAGAATAGGGACATGGTGTCAAAACTATTCTGCATGCACTCGCTTTGCTATCAAGCATTGCTGGTCTCAGTAGTTTTATTAGACAGCTACAGTCATATTAGGACAGACCCAGCTATTGGCGATGAACAGAATAAAGACTGCTTATTGCTTTTGTTTAGCTTTGCAAAGTAGGCAGTTTTCCTATGTCTAGTAATTATGAAGAAAAATATTGAATGGGGGATACTGAGTGTGAGTTCCACTTGAAGAAAAAGAGAGAGTAGAGAGTGAAGTGCACCTACCAGTAAATTTGTTGAAAGGCACATGAGACCACTCTCAACATGTGCCAATAAAATACACCTTGAAGGCAGCATGTTTTCATAGTCAGAGTAAGCAGATTTGTGGAGTTCCTTGGTTGGCCTCAAATACTAGTTAACTTGGAACTTCATCATGTATAGATATATATATATATATATATATATATATTCATACACACACACCTATCTATCTATCTATCTTATATATACATACATACAACATAAGTTTACTGAGTATACCATCACTTTTCATTCCTTCATTCAATTTCTTTGTCATTTCAAACAGTTTTTGCATCCAATCTCCATAATGTCCACTCATCTATCGCATATTGTAGCAATTAGAAAAAAATATTTAAAAATATTAATTAAAATGCAATTATTACCATAATTATTAAATATCCTTATTAATCATTACCATCGCACATTTACACATTTCCAATACTTGCTAATTATCTGTAGGAAAATCCGATTCTCTAAAATGAATTAGTTAAAAGATACAATAAAAAAGACATTTAAAAACAAATCATTGTATTGTTAGTTACATTTTATTTAGTTGTGGTGGTAGTGATAATGAATTTAGTTGTTTTAAAGCACAAGGAGGCTTGGCCTGAACGATTTAGACCCATGTTCAACGGTTTTTCTGTTGAGATTATCCTGTCCTTACTTCAGACATAATTTTCCAAGGCCTACACCAGCAAATGCGTCCTTTCTCTTTTAAAATATGAATGATTAGAGAAGAAACATGGCCGCCATCTGCAGATAGCTCAGTGACCAATTAGAGACTGGCTCGAATGGCGATCGTTGTTCGGTCTTGCTTGTTAAAGGCATGCTGTCTTTATTTTTTTTTCTCTCATCCATAATTTATGTAACCAGGACTACATTGAACAATAAATTCTTTTTATTTTGTTTTGATAGAACTGATTGCTATTTTTAGCAAGTTCAACGACTACGTAGAGGTTCCGTGGTTGGTACGATGAATGTTGAGTGTATGGTGCCGTTGTTTTTGACAGTGACAAATGTGTTAATAAAGACCAGTAATAGCATGTATGAAAAGGAACAGTGCTGTTGAGACAATGATCTTTTTTTTTTTGTGCGCAAGTGTGTTACTATTTTCTACTTAATAATTCGATGGCCTTCAGTCTCAGTTTGCACACAAACACCGGTATCTCACCACGTACATTTGTATTCAGATATATAAATATTGTATGATAAATATACTATGTGTGTCTGTATATGTATATCGTAAGAATTATATAGTATAGACAATACGCGTGAACAAATATATACGATATATTTGTGTGTGTGTGTGTGTTTTTATACACACACATACTTCCGACCAGAAGTAGAATACAAACTCCCGTCACAATTACACTCACTATGAATACACTATGCCGAATACACAGTCGTCTATGTACACACGCACGCGCAATATACTTGTATAAATATATACTGGGCTGCATGTTTTGTTTGCGAAGAAATAAAACACGTGTGAGAGATCAGAAGTGGTGAAAATGTGGTGGTAACGGAGGATATTGAAAAACACAGGAAGTATCTAGTGATAAACGGCAGTTAAAAGGGAGGGGTGGATTTTAAAAGAAAGAGTGAGAGAAGTGGACACGACAGGAGATGGAGGAATAGCTAGTTAAATATATAAAAGCAGTAGAGGTGGACTAGTAGGGAATGAAGGAGACGGTATGGAATTATAGAGATATAGTTGTTGAATTGTGACAGAAGGCAAGGGGGAACACATGAGAAGGGGAAAATGGTGAGTGAAAGGAAGGAGAGGAACTGTGTAATGAGTATGTAGACAGCAGGGAGGGTGGTTTAAAATAAATGGTTCGAGAGAGAGAAAGAGAACAGATTAAAAAAATGTTAAGAAGGATAGAGAAAAATGTTACAGAAACAGACAGATAGAGAGAGAGGTGGACAGACTGACGGATAGATAGATAGATAGAGAGAGAGTTGGAAATTTAGTGGTGGACAACGTCAGGTGAATAAAAAAAAAAGGAGTAGATAGAGAGAGAAAGAGTCCGCCGAGAAAAACGTATTATTGATTATTAATAAAGGAAAGACAGAAGAATCAGAGAGGAGAGAAGAAAAAAAAAACGAACTAAATATAATCATAGAGAATATGTGTGAATAGCGAAGGGGTGGTGAAAAAAAAAATGAAGAAAAAAAGCTAAATTTGTAGAAAAGATATTATACGAGAAACTAAAGACAATAAGTAAAAGAAGTCCAGTAGGCAATATTTTCGAAGACAAGACTGGAGACAAACGGAAGCTTTGTTACAGAGAATTAGGCTTTCAAGGCCAAAAACAATAATAATAGCACTATTCTCTCTGTAGACTGTATGGAAATTACATTAGACACAGTACAATGCGTATCTTACTTTTTATTTTTCTTCATGTTTTGCCTGTAACACATTTACCGAGGTTTATTATGATAATTGGAATACTTCAATCAGCTCCTAACGGAAAGGATCCTTTCTAGTTGTTCATGACCCCTCCCCACAAAGGAATTACTATTCTTGCTGTTCAACTGACCTCCGGCTCGCAGCTTCGCGCGGGTTTTTAAAGCCATTGAGGAAGGCTCTGGTGGGAATGTCAGCAATTCAGTAGCCGATCAAGATTGATGATTATTGTTCTTTATCCAAGACGGCCCTCATGGATCAGACCTATGGATGAGACGATATTTTATTTATGCTATCGTATTATTATGCAAGGACTACATTATCTGGTGATCTTTCTCTGTAAGTTCGTAAAATAGCCTATGAAATAATTCCACTGGTGACGGATATCTACAAATAACAAATTTGACATTCATCTGGGATTAGACATTACTACCCTATATTATTATTTACTTTCTCTGGATTTGAACTAAGGCATTTAGTAAAGGAATAAATCATTCGGAATTCGGTGAAAAATCTGGTAATGTGCGTGTATATTTTCAGTTATACACCCATATTATATATATACATTAGACCCCTTCCTTTCTCATGAGGAAAGGGAATTTCTAATCAGAAACTCCATCATAATAATAGTCAACTACTATACATTTGATCTGACAATAGCTGTATCCCTTTTTACAGATCAATAACTCTGAAAATTACTAACATATCCGAAATACCAATTTAGTACTTTTACTCTATTATTAGCGATTATCGTTATCAGACATTTTACGCACTTATATCAAAAGATCATCCATTATATAATGACTTTAATATATATTTTTGAAGTTGTGATTCAAAGATAATCTGTTTACTATTTCCGACAGATTGAACGACTGCACGGAAAATCCTTAGTTTGCACTCTACGATGAAATTTACTTAAACAGACTTATGCGGTGATCAACTGAGAAAGAATAGTATCACTCTTTACGAGTAAAGGGTGACGATACCTAAAGGAATAAAAAATGGCAGCATCACATCTGAGTAAAGTCCTGTTACCTATAAATGTAAGATATATGGAGGGAACGGGAACAAGGGACACTAAATGTTTCTTTGTGTAAATTAGTTACGATCGTTTTTGGAAACAAGCGGAATTATTACATCAATCAAAATGCTGGCTCATACACATATAGTGCTGAAGTATTGGCTTGGAGTTCTTAAATGTCCAAGATTTGGATAAAAACTATTTAGTGGTTTCGTCCTTTCAGGGATTCATCCAAGATGACTATATAAGTCGACTCAGCTTAACCCTATTAAGTTTCGAAGTCTCTGTTTCCGAAAATTTGACGAGGTGGGCGTGTCCTACGCGTCCACTAAACTCCAGGACCCCTAATACCAGATGCAGTTTGAAGTGTTTTGAGGCGTGTGGAACCACCTCTTAACCACTCTTGTTTCCAGCTCTACTCTGAACAAGAGATACAGTATCTTGTTCGGGCTCCAGCTCACATGTGTATCATTGGGAATGAAAGATTCCTAATTCTCGTTAGAACTTCCTTCGAGAGGATAAACTTGTAAAGAAAAACCTGAAGTGCGGTAGGCTTCTGGTCATCTCTATCCTTTGATGTGCCACTTGGTGTTATGGCTGATTGCGCTGAAAAGTGGGTTTAGTGCTGTGCAACACTTCATTCACCCAAAACAAATCCACGCACAAGAACTTGGACTTTCGGAACGTTTGCACGCAGTGGGACTGAACCCAAGAACTACGTGGTCGGGACACAGCCACACCTGCGTCTATACATACATACATACTCGCGCGCGCGCACACACACACGCTGCCCCTTACACCTTGTCACTAAGCAGTTTATTTAGAGGTTAATTATATTTTACAAATGATACTACTCATTAACTGAATAATTTCTATTATTTTACCTCATAGCCGATAAAACCTCAATGTCGTAGCCTGACTGGCTAGAAACCACGAGCAAATCCGATAATCACACCCTCCAATCTTTATAACAATACAAAGGATATCAAAAATTCCAAAACGATTTGACACGTTCACACCTTCCCATCTTAACACAAAATATACAAGAAAAAATAATTTAACAACAATAACAAAATTATATCTTAATTGTAACCCCCAAAATATCCCGACAACCAAGCTTGGTTGCAGAACGGCGTCTAAGAAAATGAATTCTTCCGCGACCTCAGGACAGTGACACCAAGTTTTGTGAAAGTGGCTCGTTATAATCGAAGACCGCATATTACACACATACGTACGATTTACCAGCTGTAGTCAGATGGTAAGGTTACGGGCTATGCAATCGTACATCAAGTAAATATCCTATGCTAGAAATAGTAGCAAAATTTCTTCAAAATACACCCGACTCTCTTAAGAAAGGGGAAAGACCAAATTCGCCAGGATAACGGTCATGGCCGGAATACCTTTGATCATTGTTCTGATCAGACAGAGCGAGCCTGGAGCTAAACAAGAGAACCGACCAAATTTTAAATATATTAATTATTTATTTTGTAAAACTAGCGTGGAACATAGTTTCAACTCCATATATATGCACACACACACAAATTACAGAGAATAAACTCCAGGTTAAATAAACCCAGAAGAACACAAAGCGGACGACACTCAGTTCGAAAGTTAATGTTATTGCTTTGTTTCATATAAAAAAATCTCATCAGCTAAATCCTTCTGTTGGATTAAGTTACCTTTAAATGTAAGATATATGAAAGGAACGGGAACAAGGATACAAAATGCGTCTGTATGAATATGTGCATTGTGTACGAGTGTGCGCATATAAGCAGGGTCCACGAGTATGCTATGTATATATGCTGTTCTTCAATAAAGAACCCACGTGTGGGGGGTGAGAGATAACGGCAAAATAAAAATAAAGGTGTAAAAAAAACCCTTACAGTCAAAACCTTTGGCGCAAATGACTTACTTTGCTCATATTTTTTAAATACTATCTTCTAATTTATCAACTGTATTGTTTATATATTGTCAGACGGACAGTTCACAAAGAGGAGTGAGCCTCCATCAATAGAATTATAAACTTTTTCTATTGTTTTGTTCAGTATTGAACCAACATGGTTCGTTATTTTCGTTGTAATCGGTATAACAAAAAACAGCAGTCATTCAATTAACAGCTTTTATATCATTAAATCATTCACGTCTACCACATTTCTATTATTTATTTATTTTGTAAAACTAGCGAAGAACATAGTTTCAACTGCATATACATGCACACACATACAAATTACAAAGAATAAACTCCAGGTTAAATAATGGCTTTTCGGGATTAACAATAAATATCAATACAATACTGTTCTACTTGTTTAGTGTTAGTAAAATACTCAACTGTGTATCATCAAAAAAGCGATGAATTAAATATACTTCGTTAAAATTGAATGATTTTACATGGTTGTCGAGTATACAACGCATTACAGTGTCTGGGGGGTGGGTTACTTTTTCCTACATTAAAAATAAATTAGTAGTTTACATTTAGATCTAATGGACTTTTGGCAGTCCGTTTAATCGAGTACATATGTGCGTGTGTCGCTTCGAGGACGAGCTTCCCAATCATATTTATCACATATTTTCCAAATTTAAGGGGAGTGAGAGAGAAACGAAAGTCTTAGCAAAAGGAAAAAAAAAAAAAAACAACACCTTTCATCTAAAATTTTCGAGCATATAATGGTGATGATGACAAGCATTAAGATGTCATAGTAATCGGACATGCTCCATCAAATGTAAAACTAAAAATTAAAAAAAACATCTTATTGGCAGACAAAACAATGCAAGAGAGCCTCCAGGTGGACGCTGGCCAGAGTTGAATAAAAAATAACCACTGAATGACACGAAAAAAAAAAAAAACGGAGAAAATATACAAGGTTCTGAACAACAGGGAAGAGACAGACTTGCGATGCTATTTATTTACATATTCATTCATAATTATCACCTTCTTCTCTCTCTGAACGAGATACAGTACTTAGGTCTACTCAGCAAAGGCTCTTCATACCTATTTTTAGTAATTATATAAATTAACACGCACACACTTACATCTAACTCCATCTTGATAAGTACAGGGTGCGGCCAAATTAACCTCAGATTCATCATTCTTGATAAACATTTTTTCAATAGCAAACGTACGGTGTGCACCGGTTCAAACCTTGATGGTAAAACAGAAAACGGTAAACCACTAGCAACCATTACCACCTGCCTATCCTTACTAGCGCCACACCAATGGCTGTAAAAACTATGGGAGGCTTCTCTGCTGTACCCTTACATATTAATTATTAATTAACACACATTATATACATAACACTCTTGTTGTTTTTGTTTAGACTATATCTGTTGTAATCGATTAAACCTGTGGTCAAAGGTCATCCAATGTGTCCTTTTTCCATGGCGCTAGGTCTGTGATTTGAGGGAGCTTCATTATTTGATTGTTACTTCTAGTAGTAAGTCGAGCGATCCGATCCCATAGATGCTCGATCGTTCATTTAACACACGTGTATAAATGAAAGGTACAACTATATACATACCTACGCGTATATATATATGTATATATATATATATATATATATATATATATATATATATATATATATATATATAGTTTGCTATTGCATACATAGGCCACAGAAAACGAATAAAATACAAAATGGAACTTAGAAAAAAATTAAAACTAAAATTAAGAATACGATGCGAAGAAGAGGGGAATCGGTAGAATGGCTTTTGATAAAATGAAATGAAGAATAGGAAAGCTTGGCTGGAATAAAGAGAGAAAAACTGTTCAGCCAGAAGGTGACTGTAGTTAATATGAATGTATCCATTCATTCTGGAATGCTGGCTGTACAGCGACCAAAGTATTTGTATTGTGTATATATGCTGTGTGTATTTGGTGACTAGAGAAGTGTAGTGAATATATGATGTATATGTGCAAACAGAATGTGTCTGTAAAATAAGCAAGAGTATGTATGTACACAAACTAGTTAAGTATACAAAGTAATGGATCGATTGAATGCGTGTATGCATAACTAAAAGTGGTGCAGGTATCAAAATATTTATCGTTATTTGGAAGAGTGTGTGTATGTAGAAGCAGATACATAAGATGGGAGTGCGTGAGTAAAATAGGCAAAGTTGTTTAGCCCCGCGTCAGACAAGACTGAGCACACCTATGATTAAGAGTTCCAGTCATGACCAATATGTCTTTCCAAAGAACAGCATATATTGGGCATATCCAGTGTGTGTGTCCGTTATTTAAGACAGTATCGAGGGTGCTTTGAAGGGATTTGGTTGTTATTTCTGTTAAGTGGAGGACTACATCGAACCCCGTTGCTTCGCTAGGTGCGTATGTAACTCACGTAAAAAGACTTAGATCAGCGTAGAGATAATCAAAGAAAAGATTTATATACACGGATATGAATACAGATTATATACAAGACATATTTTGCGTGCACTGAAATGATTTTTTCGAACCGATTATGCAAATATGACAAACAACACACACGCATAAGTGCTTCGATTGTGGTAATCAATTCATAAATAAAAGTAATACACTAAACAACTCGGTGAGGCAGACTGAAACAATGAAAAATCTAAACATACATTCTAATAACAGTCAGAATGTAGTCATAGATGTGTGTTTTGGGAAACAGAAAAACTGGGTGTGTAAACAGCGTTAAGCTCAGAATTACAGATTAAGCATGGGTGGTAATACGGAGAGGAAGAGGAAAAAGTGTGGAGAAGAAAATATTTCAAGACGTTGCCAAAAACGATATCCAACCCAAACAGATTTTGATTGTCGACGAATGAACAGTTTCTACTCAGACATAGAGATAAATATAACAAGAACAGAAACACACAGATATACTATACACTTTTATTTCAAGTGTTATTAACAACTTGCAAAATGTTTCATCAGGAGGGAAGTGAAATCCTTAGAATAGAGCCTACTCCTGAGAGTATAGCGTGGAACTATACGAGAATTACTAGTAACCGTCAAACGCATACTCTTTTTGTACGATAAGCAAACACCTTAGCCACAAGAACACCTGTAATACACACACACCACATACAGAGAAAGAACAAGTATGGCCTAGTGGTTAAGAAATTCGTTATGGTACCACGTGGTCGTTGGTTCTACCCGACTGCGTGCTATCCTGGATAAATGCCTTTCTATTATAGCCTCAACTTGACCAACATTTTGCGAATGGAATTAGATACACAAGCTATACAAAAGCCTTCATATACACACGCACATATATATGAATACCTGACAGTTTGCTACAACGCTTATGCATTTTTTCTGAAAGGGTAAAAAAAAAAAAAAGCATATGTATGGAAATAATTGCACAGCTGCCAGGGCTATATTTATATAAATTTTATCCACTCTACCTTGTGCTGAGCCCTTTTTTATTTTTAGTTTTCTCGGGTGCAATTCACGAACCACTTTACACACACACAATACTTGTCGGAGTTTGTTTATTGCAGTATATACCCACACAATATATGTATATACATATACACTCTCTCTATATACGTATACTCTCTTGCTATACACATACATATAGTGGGATATACAAACACAGAGATAATGAGCACGAATAACTAAGACACCGCATTATTTATACACAACTATAATACGATGGCATACATATTTTGATGGTTACAGTTTTACTATTTTAGTATAGCTCCATCTGTATTTCTTTACGTCGTTAGCATAAGGAGATGATAGAGAAGGGATCACACATACACATAAACCGAGATAAACAAACATCGATACAGTAGTTCGTTCTTTTGAAGTTTATATTTTTATATAATAACGTCCTACAAAAAGACGAAGACGAGAGATCCTCCGATAACAATACTACATGATACTAACATCTTTCTCTTCTCTGTCAAATCCCTTCTCTTAATTAATCACTAATTGATTTATGTCATCAGAGAAGCGTAGGTCTTAAAAAACAACAACAAAAGTTCTCCTTTCTCTTTTTGTAGAGGATACAAAAGGCTCGAGGGGCGGGGAGGAAGGAAGTAAGATCTTGATAAAGACTGGATGAATCAATAATGGGAGACACATAATACCACAAGATCTACTACACACGTTCAACATTACAACACGGTACAAATACGACACAATACGGCGTAAACAGAGAGATATGGAGTATTATTGTCGAACGTAGTAGATAACGGAAATATAAAAATAGTTTTATTCGCTACAAGAAGCACAAACAATATTAGTAAATCGCCGTTACCGCCTTCTTATAAACAAGGAAGATGAAACCTTTTGGAATAAAGAAGATGCAATACCGTGACATTTGTCTTTCTCCAAAGGGCAGTAACGATGACGTGAAATGAAATAGTTCCAAACGAGAATCGAAACTGGGTCGCGGAACTCGTTTTCTCCAGGAACTTACGATCACCGAAAAAATAACAAGAGATTATTATATTTAGAAGCATGGGAGGATGGGAGAGACTTTGATGTTTTTGATACCTTTCGTGAAAGCATTAACGATGCAAAGATAAAACAAACATCCTTCACTTGGGAATGAAAAACGAACGGGATGCGGAGGAAAAGTCGATAAAACGACCCCGCACCCACTCTGCAATGGCAGAATCGAATCCAACATTATCAAAACAACCACTAGCACTGGAGTGATTTGAACTTTGAATAGTTTAATCGATTGAGATGTCTAACAAAAAAATCCTTACTTGGAATGTCTTTTAATAAATGTTAAAAGAGTGGGGCTTGGCTGAGCGCTGAGTAACAAAACACTATCACTAGAAATATAAGTAAAACCGATCCAACAACTCGGTTTTCGGTGAAAGCGACAGTGTTATTAGACTACTAATAGTAATAACAGTGCAGATCACCGACCGAACCAAATATTGTAATGCCAGTGAGATCGGTTGTACCATCTGCGCCATAATCACAAGAATTAAAAGTAGGAAAATACACAAACACACACAAAGCTTGCTATGTGCAATGGAGGTGGTTTAGACATAGAGAGAAAGAAAGGCAGAGAGGTAAGGAGAAATGTGGTCGGTGAGTAGATGAGGGTATATGTATGTGTGTGTATGGGAAGGTCAGCGCTCCATTAAGTGTAGAAGGAATCGGTAGAGAAAAGATAAAACAAAGAAGCAAGGCAGCTAGCCAACAACCAACCAACCAACCAACTAGCCAGCCAACCAACCAGCCAGCCAGCCAGCTAGCCAGCCAACCCGAGCCATACACACTCAGACAACTGCTTCACTAGTTCAAGTTTTAAGTACAGGACGACAGAAAATATACATAATCACATATAGACGAACTACACACACACACACACAGTGCTACACAAAACAAAAAATCTGATCAAGTAGCGTGAAAGTGTATGCGTATGTAACGTGTATGTATGTATATATATATATATATATATATATATATATATATATATATATATACATATATGCTTTATTTTTGTGTGAATGTGTGTGTGTGTATATATATATATATATATATATATACACACACACATTCACACAAAAATA